>NC_057806.1:637044472-637295864 GCF_018294505.1 Triticum aestivum
TATGTATGTGTTGTTCCTACCTTGCTATGCCTGCTATGCTTAGAGTCGTGTCAGGTCTGGTTCATCTGGGTGATGGACTGGAGTGAAATGTTATGTCGGTAAGGAGAGTGGTGTGGTGAACACGATTTGGTAAAGGTATCGATGAGAGGCCATGTAGGAGTACATGGTGGGTTGTTTCATTGAAGCCGACCTTAAGCACTGAGATCTGTATGTGTGATTTAAGAATCAGCTACTACCATGCATTGGGCCCGAAACCAATGGACCCTCTCGACTTCTTATTCACCCTAGTTCTCCGTCCAGGAGTTGCAAGTAGTTTCTGGTGTTTGTAGCCTACTGGAGGCCGTGGACAGCGCTGACCGTAGGGGTGGGCTGTGATGCGGTAGGTACGTGGCACGGTGTACCGAATACCCGTTAGGTATCCCGGGAACCCTGTTCACATCGTTCGGGGCCGTATGGGAAACCTCGGCCGGACTCCCTGCGGATGGAACCTGAATAAGCGATAAACCTAGACTGGAGGCTTAGGTGATTAGGTAGGTCGTGGCCGACACCCACGTTGGGCTTCCGCTTGAAGGTTGCCGAGTACATGTCGTGTAAACGACGATAAGTGGTGAGAGCGTGTATGAAGGAGTACACCCCTGCAGGGTTAACATGATCTATTCGAATAGCCGCGTCCGCGGTAAAGGACTACTTGGTTGCCTATACAGTTCATAGATAAGTAAATGGAAACTACTAAAAGCCTCAAGATAAGTGTGAGTGCCGAGGATGGCTCTTCCGTAGGAAGACGGAGGTGGATCCTCAGTAGTGTATTGAAGTGGTGAGTAGTGGACTCGTGTGCGCAAAACATTTCAAGTTGGAGTATCGTAGGATAGTCTAGCCAAGAGTCAAAGCTAGCTTGCTGCAATAACTCCACCAACCCTTCTTGATACTATGCATGTATGTAGGATCTGATGTAAGTCTTGCTGAGTACCTTTGTACTCATGTTGCTATAATCTACATTTTTACAGAAGACGCTGCAACCCCTTCTGATGGGTTCTATGTAGACGTTGACATCAACGAGTAGGCTAAAGACCCAGGTGGTGAACCTGAGCTTGTGATGGACCACGTAGTATAGCTAGGCTTTCCAAGCCTCTTTTATTTTACTAGTTGTCTGTACCCAGACAATGTACTTCCGCTGTTGGTTTGTATGACTGTATGACTTGAATGTTGGGTCGTGAGACCCGTACCTTTGTGTATGTTATGTATGGCTCCCTGAGCCTTAAATAAAGTACTTGTGTCGTAGAGTCATGTTGTGATGCTTCGTTGTATTTGCACATATCGAGCATATTGTGTGTATGATTGAAATGCTTGGTATGTGTGGGATCTGACTATCTAGTTGTTTATCTTTAGTAGCCTCTCTTACCGGGAAATGTCTCCTAGTGTTACCGCTGAGCCATGGTAGCTTGCTACTGCTCTGGAACACTTAGGCTGGCCGGCATGTGTCCTTCTTCGTTCCTGTGTCTGTCCCTTCGGGGAAATGTCACGCTTTTGAGTACCGGAGTCCTGTTAGCCCACTACAGCCCGGTTTACCGGAGTCCTGCTAGCCCAGTGCTACAGCCCGGACCCACTTGCTGATGACCGACACGTTCGAAGCTGGGTCATGGATGCCTGTCCCTGTAAGTCTGTGCCACTTTGGGTTTACGACTAGTCATGTCAGCCCGGGCTCTTTATCATATGGATGCTAGCGACACTATCATATACGTGAGCCAAAAGGCGCAAACGGTCCCGGGAAAAGGTAAGACGACACCCGTGGGGATACCGTGCGTGAGGCCGCAAAGTGATATGAGGTGTTACCAGCTAGATCGATGTGACATCGAGTCGGGGTCCTGACAGAGGGCCCAGAGATACCTCTCCGACAATCAGAGTGACAAATCCTAATCTTGATCTATGCCAACTCAACAAGTACCATCGGAGACACCTGTAGAGCACCTTTATAATCACCCACTTATGTTGTGACGTTTGGTAGCACACAAAGTGTTCCTACGGTATTCAGGAGTTGCATAATCTCATAGTCATAAGAACATGTATAAGTCATGAAGAAAGTAATAGCAGTAAACAAATGATCAAGTGCTAAGCTAACAGAATGGGTTAAGTCAATCACATTATTCTCCTAATGATGTGATCCCATTTATCAAATAACAACTCATGTCTATCGTTAGGAAACTTAACCATCTTTGATCAATGAGCTAGTCAAGTAGAGGCATACTAGTGACACTATGTTTGTCTATGTATTCACACATGTATTATGTTTCCGGTTAATACAATTCTAGCATGAATAATAAACATTTATCATGAAATAAGGAAATAAATAATACCTTTATTATTGCCTCTAGGGCATATTTCCTTAACCAACAACTCGCCAATTTCTGGCGCCGTTGCCGGGGAGACATCATCAACATCTATCAGGTTCCTAATCACAAATCTCATCTCCTTGCAATTTATATTATTTGCCATTTGCCTCTCGTTTTCATCGCCCCCACTTCACAAAAATTTGTCGCCCTCTTTTTCGTTCGATTTTTCTTGTTAGATCTCTTATTTGCTTAAACTTGTCATCATGAGTGATTTTGGTATGGCAGAACAGATGATGGCCTAACTCCTAAAATTGGACGATCTGGCAATCTGGATGCTAAAACTTTTTTTTGGGGCAAGGGAATATTATGGGAAAAGAACATATCCAATAATTTTTCAATTATGTTGGAAATTTGACTCTTGATGATGCTCCTATACTTAAAAGAACTAAATCTTATGGGGAAGCTATTTAAACATTACTGCTAAAACTTGAAAATAAATTTATCCGTACCCATCCTACCTTGCAAAGATTGTTTTATGAGCTACCTATTATAAAGAATCACAAAGCTAAAAAGTTGGCTACCCTTGTTCTTATGAATGAATTTGATTACATAATACGGGAAGCTAGGGGAATTTTTGATTTTTATGGTATGAACCGTGAAAAAGTGGTGATAGATGAGATCCTTTATAATAGTGACTATATGTTGAGACACTTGCTTGGAAATAATCAATTTTTTATGAGAATCTTTAAAAGGAAATATCCGTTTTAGATATAATCCAACAAGTTTTCAATGATGTTAATCAATACTATTCTTGGATTGTTGCCGAAAATCAAAGGGGATATGATGATAAGCAACTTGAGAGTACTAAAGTTAATATGGATAATGTGTTTCAAGTTATTCTTGCAAAACCTCCTGACAAAGACACATCTAAGGAAAATAGAACAAAAGATGACAATACTTGAATCCATGCTTTATGCCTAGCTAGGGCGTAAAATGATAACGCTTGTTGGGAGGCAACCCAATGAATAAAATTTATTTTTGCCTTTTTCTTTATGTTCTTGAGTGTTTGCACAATTATGCCTCTATTATGATTGTGTTCTTTATATTTTAATTAGTGTTTGGGCCAAGCAAATCCTTTGGGATTATGTTTGGTGATAGTTGATTTGATCTTGTCGAAAAACAGAAACTTTTGTGTCCAGTAAAATAATTTTCAAAAATCACAGAAGTGACGAATGCTTTTGAATTTTTTACACAAGATTTATATACAAATTTCCTACATCATCCTAATGTTTCAGAATTTTTGGAGTTACAGAAGTATACGAAGTTATCATATTGCTACAGACTGTTCTGTTTTTTACAGATTCTGTTTTCTTTGCGTTGTGTGCTTATTTTGATGACTCTATGGGTTGTATCGGGGGTATGAGCCATAGAAAAGTTGGAATACAGTAGATATAATGCACAAATAAAATATGAATGGGTTTGCAACAGTACTTAGAGTAGTGATTTGCTTTGTTATACTAACGGATCTCACGAAGGTTTTGTTAAGTTTTGTGTGATTGAAGTTTTCAAGTTTTGGGTGAGATCACGATGAATGAAGGAATAAGGAGTAAGAAGAGCCTAAGCTTGGGGATGCCCCATGGCACCCAAAGTTATTATCCAAAGAGAAACAAGCAACTAAGCTTGGGGATGCCTTCGAGTGGCATCCCCTCTTTCTTCTAACGACCATCGGTATTTTACTTGGAACTATCTTTTTATTCGTCACATATCATGAGTTTTGCTTGGAGCGTCTTGTATTATATGAGTCTTTGCTTGTTTTGCTTTTTAGTTTGAGTCATCTATCCTTGCTGAACACACCTATTTGAGAGAGCCAAAATTATGCTATGATTTGTTAGAATTGCTCTATGTGCTTCACTTAAATTTTTTGAGCTATGAAATTGCTCTAGTACTTCGCTTATATCTTTTTGAGCACGGTGTGCTTTAATGTTTTCAAAGAAATGCTCTCATGCTTCACTTAGATTTATTTGAGAGTTAGTAATTTTTGAAGAAATTATGTCATGCTTCACTTATATTATTTTGAGAGACGAACATATTTATGCTCATGTTCTTCACTTAGATTTGTTTGAGCTATCAAAAGCAACATATGAAATTAGTCCCAAAGTGATATATTCAATAGGGATATAATAAAAACTTTGATGAAGATCATTGGGAAAAATAAACTTGATTCTTTGTAATAGCGATATGATGAGTGATATGTGAGTCATGTTGATGAGTAATTGTGCTTTAGTAAGAATATTGGTGTTAAGGTTTGTGATTCCCTATGCAAGCACGAAAGTCAATAGTTATGCAATGAAATTACATCCTACTTGTGGTGCATTATTCGGTGTTAGTTATGCATAATGCTTGCTTATGACATTTTTGTTTCTTGGTTGGATGCTTCTCAATCTTTTTGCTAGCCTTCACTTGTACTAAGTAGGAATACTACTTGTGCATCCAAAATCCTTAAAACTAGTTCGCCATATGAGTCCATTATTCCTAACTATATGCGGTATTTCCGTGCCGTTCTAAACAAATTTATATGTGCCATCTCTAATTTTCAAAATAAATTTCCTTTTTGTGTGCTTGTACCGCTCATGAAACGGTAGGGGGTGGCTGATATTTTTCCATGCTAGATGTGTTATTCTCAAGATGAGTGTTTATTCACTTGTCATTGCACGAGAGTACAGTAAAGGTATTAGGGATGCCCAGTCCCGAAATGAAAAATGAATTTACTTTATGTTGTCAAATAATAAATTCCTTGGAAAGTGTTGGTATGGACGACACCCGTGGATACGGCTAGCCATGGAATGTGAAATTATGGTGGAAAAAGGGATAAACTTTATTTTCTGTTTGGGAACCGCCTATGATATATCTAGCATGGAAAGTATTGAGAACTACTCGATCGTTTTTGTTGACAGGAAAAGCATGCCACCCAAAATGTTTTATCTCTATCTTTTTAGCTTTGAGCTCTGGCACCTCTACAAATCCCTACTTCCCTCTACGAAGGGCCTATCTATTCACCTTATGCAATTTTTATTTTTATTTGAGTCTCCATCTTCTCTTATAAAGCACCAACTAAGGGGCACTATGATCGTACTTGAGCATTGGATGTAGCTAATATGCGAGTGTGTTTCATGAATGGATCAATGATTGAGCATAATGGGCTAGGGTTAACTTGCTTTAGTATTGATATTTTGAAAGACATGGTTGCTTGTTGATATGCTTGAGTATTAAAATCTTCATGTCAAAACTAGACTATTGCTTTGAACCATTTAAAAGTCCAAATGTCCATGCTACAAAATAAAAGAATATGTGATGAACATGTTAGGCACCATTCCACAACAACAACAAAATTATTTTTATCATTTACCTACTCGAGGACGAGTAGGAATTAAGCTTGGGAATGTTGATGCGTCTCCAATGTATCTATAATTTTTGCTTGTTCCATGATGTTATATTACCATTCTTGGATGTTTTACAATCATTTTATAGCAACGTTATATTATTTTTTGGGACTAACCTATTGACAAAGTGCCTAGCGTCAGTTGCTGTTTTTTGCTTGCTTTTTAATTCACATAATATCCCTATCAAACGGAGTCCAAACGCAGCAAAAAGAATTTGGAGATTTTTTCTAGACCAGAAGACACCTATTGGGCCAATGAAGTACCAGAGGGGAGCTCCAAGGGGAGCATAACCCACCTGGGCGTCCATGGGGGCCCAAGGACACCCTGGTGGGTTGTGCCAACCTCGGCCGCCTCCCGCACCGCCTCTTCGCTCTATAAATACCCCGAAAATTCAAAAACCCTAGGGGAGTCGACGAAACACAATTCCAGCCACCGCAAGTTCCAGAACCACCAGATCCAATCTAGACACCATCACGGAGGGGTTCATCATCCTCATTTGTGCCTCTTCGATGATATGTTAGTAGTTCATTGTAGACCTAGAAGAAAACTATTGAATTTAGGTGGGACCTTCTTGAAAGAATTAAACGCAACTTTGAAGATTGGAACTCGACAAAGGTAATGAGTCAGGTATAACAATTAAGTTCGATTGTGTTAAATCTTTTATGGATACCGATGCTTTTCAAAAGTTTAGCACTAAATATGAACTTGACTCTGAGATAGTAGCTTCTTTTGTGAATCATTTGCTACTCATGTTGATCTCCCTAAGGAGAAATGGTTTAAATATCATCCCCCTATTAAATAAAAGTTTGAGGGGCCACTCATAGTTAAAGATGAAACTATCATTTATAATGTTGACCCAGTTGTGCCTACCGCTTATATTGAAAAAACACATCCCCATGTTAGAATAAAGGAACATGCTAAAGTCTCAACCGTGGTCAACAAAAGTAACATTAGAGCACCTAGACCTTCTGATCAAATTAATTTAGAATCTAGCATTTCTATGGTTAAATATCTCTTAGTCGATAATATTGATGGACATGTATGTTATTTCGTTGGTAAAGCTGCTAGAATTGCCAAACCAAATACTAAAGATAAGAACAAACCCATTGTTGGCATGTCTATTATCTTAGTTAAAATAGGAGATCATTGTTATCATGGCTTATGTGATTTGGGTGCTAGTGTGAGTGCTATCCCTTTTACCTTATATCAAGAAATTATGAATGATATTGCACCTGCTGAAATAGAAGATATAGATGTCACTATTAAACTTGCAAATATAGACACCATTGCACCACTTGGGATTGTTAGAGATGTTGAAGTCTTGTGTGGGGAAATAAAATACCCTACTGATTTCCTAGTTCTTGGTTCTCCACAAGATGATTTTTATCCCATGATATTTGGCAGACCTTTCTTTAACACTGTTAATGCTAAGATAGATTGCAACAAAGAAACTGTCAGTGTCAATTTTGGTGATGTGTCAATTTACTCATTACATTGATGAAAAATATTCACCGCGCCCTGTTATATCCATCGAAGTTAATGCATCACAATGTATTTAGTCAATTCATCCAATATAACCAAGTAGTGCCACACACTAGTGGTTTTATCAGTCTTCTCAAGTTGTTCAGCTTTAATGTTATAGATAACAAACTTCACAATTCATCATGAATAAACCATCATAAATTAGAGGTTTAATCAAAACCATATTCTCATAATAAAATGAACAACTATTGTTTAATACTTACAAGAATATCCATCGCATAATTCATAGGATAATGCACTACATAACTCCAAATCAAAATAACTATTATTTGAGTTCTAAGATAAACTAAAGACATCACTTCGACGGTCTCCGAGCAGCGATCCCATCACCATTCCCGACTTGTATCATGACTTAATTTCGTCTCTCCTTGTGAGCTTTTTGTAGTCCTTGTATCAGTTTGCAAAAACGGGAGCAACCAATCGGTATCAAATACTCATGGCATACAGAAATTTACATGTAGAATAACATTAACTTTGAATAACGATTATACCTTTACCGGAAGAACCATTCTTCTTCTCTACTTCTTGCAGTTACGCTTCTAGTGTCCCTTCTTCTTATAGTAGAAACATTCAATCTCTTTATTGGCTCCGCCCCTTGTTCCTCTTCTAAGGCTCAGTCTTACCGGCTTCAATAGATTTCTTCTTCTTGGACTTGCCTTTCTTCTTGAAATTGGCAGTCTTATTTACCATCAACATTGTTTTCTTCTTCTGCATTCCGGTTTCCACAATTTTGAGCATAGGAAACATTTTGCAATTTTCTCCATCTCATTCATGATGATAAAGCTACCGTAAGATGGGGCAGTGAAGCAAGCACAATATTTGTATCGAGTGTTGGAGGAATTCCAAATTCCAGAGAAGCCAGTCTGTCAACATAGCCAGTAAGCTTTAATATATGCTCACTCATTGAGGAACCCTCTTCCATCTTGCATTCAATCAAGGCCTTGGTTAATTCAAAACATTTAGTCCATGCCTGCTTCTTGTACAGAACTTCCACTGACTCAATTAATAAAATGAGTAGTAGATCGTTCAAAACGCTTTTGTAGTTCAGGATCCATGTAAGTTAATATGAGGCACTGGACTGAATCATAGGCATCACTACGAGCAGCATAAGCAGCAACTTCTTCAGGTGGTGCATCCTGTACAGGAGCATCACCTAGGGGCTAATCCAACATGTACTCCTTTTTAGCACTCCTGAGAACAAATCTCAAGTTCCGTATGCCAGGGGTATCACCATATGGCTCTTGTTCATCTTTTGATGTTCTGTGCTCCGCTCAGAACTTTTCTACTAGAATTTCAAGGCAACCGGGTGTTTCTGATGTGAAGTCCTACCTCACCCATTTTTCCCTAGTCATCTTGCGAGAGGAGAAAGAAAAGATGTGGTAGTGCTAATTTTCTAACTCTCTTACACCATCTGATAAGTTTGTATTGTATATTTTACAAGTCTATATTATATTTTTACAGAATTTGACGTCAAACATTTGATTTTACAGGGTGACCCCACATGTCAGGACCATGTGGCGTTGACTTGAGGATACACATTTTAGACAAGGGTAAGAACAAGTTTGGCGTTTGGACTTGAGGGTCTTTTATTGCGGGATTTTGGACATAAGATTACAAAAACAAAATTGCATTATTTATTCAGAGTACTCCCTCCGTTCACTTTTGTAAGACCGTTTAGACATTTAAGACAACGCTCAAAACAATTCAATTTCTGTTGTCTAAAACGTCTTAAAAAATGAACAGAGGGAGTAGCAAAAATTCATATTCAGATCTGTGAACGACTCACTGTTCCTGGTGTCATGTCCTTTGAAGCCATGTTGCTGCAGACGAGAGTCGTCGTCGATCTCCGATGAGCCGTGCGCCTGAAGTTGCCGAGGCACTTTCATGCCATGTATTGGAGAAATTTGACTATAGTGGGTTCTTCCTTCTTCTTTTCTTGATTTGTTTACAACCAGATGAGAACACAATGTCATCATGTTGGCTAGTATAGCACGGAAGCTAACTAGCTCACCAGGGCTTGAGCCATGGACTGTCCGCGGTGCTTAGAGTTTAGCACTACGAACTGCTCCACACACGACAAATTCTAGATGATTTGTGCACGACTAAAGAATCCAGCGGCTGTTGTTCGGCTTTGGACAAGGTTCCGCCGCTGGATGTAATCATCGTCTGCAAATCGTCCAAATATGTGTCGTCCACATAGCAGTGCTCTTAGCACTAAATATACCTCCAAGGGTTAGCCTTAAATGGTCTCATTTACAAACAAATCTAAACTATATTTGTGCTAGTGTTCTGAAATACTTCATTCGTTTCTAAATATAAGTCTTTTTAAAAATTTCAATATAAACTTCATACAGATGTATATAGACATAGTTTAAAGTATAGATTCACTCATTTTGCTTCGTACATAGTCCATATTGAAATCTCTAAAAAGATTTAGATTTAGGAACAGATGGAGTATTCTAATAAGAAACAAGGACAAATTATACATCCATCTATGTGGCCACAACACGCTTTTATCGTCAATCTATAGATTTTTTTTCTTTCAGTTTTGAATGCTTGGTTCAACATGAACTTGTGCCTAGTTCGGTCCTGCAAGGTTTGTTCTCAACCGATGATGCCAAAAAAAAAAACGCAAGCAAGCTTTGCTCCATTAAACCCTAGAAGTTCACTGGTTAACAAGTTGGAAGATATTCCCGCAAAAGGAAAAGAAAAAGGTTGGAAGTTCAAGCATTGGCAAAGACAGAAAACGGTGGTTCACCTAAACATGAACTTGCTGCCGTAATGATACATTTGTTGTGTTTCCTTACATAATTTAGTTTTCCCCCTTCATTACGTATTACCACAGAAATATGGTATGTGGCAACACACATGCCACAGAAATATGAAATAAATGAACTAAAAGATGAATGCACAAATGACGTTAGCAACGGACAAAGGTGTTCAATAAGAAAAGGTACAACTGGCATCCCCAGGATTAATTTACGTTAGCGAGGCAGTTTCCACTTGTCTATTCACCAGTCGGTTTGTACAACACACAACAATGGTGCAGCGCTTGACCTCTACAACAAGAAGAACTGTGAATAAAGGAGCTCGCGGATCTTGTAGTAGTCCTCGCACAACGGACCCTCGACCACAATCTGCTGAGAACCCGTGCTACCCTGCAATGCACAATCATGCATGTCACGGGCACACAAACGAGAATCATACATGAACTGAGGCGGCATAAATTGAAAGACAGTTTATCATGCTTGATCTATGGTAAGTTCCGGCGTAGCATTCCGTAGTTGAAAGACTGTGCCAACCAAAGTTTGGCAACCCAACAAAAAATGATTGGTTGAAATTGCTCTAAATGCATGGTAGTTATAGTTACCTTTTGGTTAGAATCGCCAATCTTGCGCACGGTGATGTACTCGCCGCACCGTAGAGCACCCCCAGCAAACTCAACCTGGAAGGAATTTCTTAGCATTAGATTTCGGTCTCAAGTACATAACCAGAGAACCCGTTTGATGCACATTCTAAAGCCAAAACCTGAAGGATAGGATGACTAAGGGATGCAATGTCATAAATTCAAAATAAAAAACAGAGACCTACCTGTAAACCTTTATTTGCTAGGAATTGCTTGAAATCAGCCAATTTCAGATCACCCACAAGAACTGACTTGTGGGCTGCTGGAGTTGATGAGGGGGGTAGCAAAGTGAGCTTCTCATCCACCTTTCCAACCCCTGAATCAACCCATGCAATTTCATGCTCACCCAACTGCAGAAAATGTTTGGTGTCAGAGCCAGTGCTTTCTTTCAACAAACTCAAAGCAAGTAAATGTGGTTGAAGACTAAGACCAGGTGGTTTTTTGGTGGTTACTGGCCAAGATTTTGCATGGAAGGCTCAGGGTTGATGAGCAAATTCAACTGGTTTAACATTAGTTATTCTTATGGCTGGTGACTAGTTGGGAAATGGAATGAATGGGCTGCCCGGTTGGAAGCAACAACACTTTTTTGGTAAATTTTTTGGTTTTTCATTTTGAACAGCAAAAGAAGTTCTACCATTTTCATTTTGTTTGCTAATTATGGAGATCTGAATGGGCATGAGTACTTTACGAGCTAAGTTATTCCAAGAGAGAACTAGAACCATTAGATTAGTGCTTTACTTATCTCAAATGTATATGATGGCATAATCTCTACATCAATATGACTTTAACATCAATAGAGAGATAAAAATAAACTAACACTAAGGGAATCAAATATAGCTCACACCTTCTTAGAAATGACATTGCTCATTAACTTCTCAGAAAGTTGTACCTGAAATTTCATAATAGCACAGAAATTACAAAATTAGCAAGTCTGTATATCATATGCATATATGATTGGTTGCAAGGTTACACTAGCCTCCCTAGCTTAAATAAATAATGGCATATAGAAAGTTCTTGTTGCTGACTAATTGTGAGCGTCGTGATGGTGCAATGACTTAGTAATTGGCAATGGCTATTATATTCACTAATATGAAGTATCATGATGGTGGGTGCATTGACTTCAGATGCAAGAAATACACCAGTATCTGAGGATGACCTTGCTTTCATGATGTCCTAAGTCGAGCTCTGCAACGAAAGAGTTTTTCAGTTAACAAACTAACCTTGTAAGCACATAAATCTGATGTTACATCAATCGTTTCTTCTATCTGAGGAGCATAAACATGCAAGTCAGAGTTTTTTGCACAATGCATTTTTAAATGTTCAGTAGCTTCTGCTGATCCGTGTACCAAAACCTGGAAAAAATTGAGAAGAGGTTTAGAATGTGCAACAGATTTCCGCATACAGAGAAAGTATTGGCCACAAGCACTGCAACTGCAGGAGGTCACTGATATCACACATGGTAAATCAAAACAAGAATAGCCAGAGTATCTACATAAAGTCTATGGTGGCACATCCACCTTCAAGTGGATAAATATGCAATGCTAGATTCACATGATCTAACTAGTTTTGGATTAAATAATGCAAGTGCTTCAGAACATGGGCTTGGAGAGAATTCAGAACTATCTTTAACCATGAAAAGGATAAAAGACATGGGCAAACAAAGAAGGGAGCAAGCAAGTCAAAACTGAAAAATCAAAGCCATGTATATTATAAGATACAATATTCCAACTAAAGACACGTACGAGTTTCAGTGGGGCCACATGAGCAATAACTGATTTTACAGAACGTCCATCGGACCGACCTTCAAAGTCCATATATGCCAATGAGCACTTTACTTGCACCTGGAAGATGGCAATATATGTAAACAGATGTGGAAGTTCAGTTTGGGTAAACATACAGCTATAACTTTGATATAGATGCAGAGACAAAAAGAAGAGACAGGAAAACTTACAGTCATCTCGTTGGAAATAACTTTTGACGGTGCTGAATCAAGAAGAAGGCGTGCTGAGCTCTCATCAAGTTTACCATCCATGCCATCTCCAGCACCCTGAAAGAAAACATGCCCTTAGTAATCTAGAGTACATGAAACTATATAAGACTATTTCCCCTTAAATATATAAAAAAAAATAGCACCCCCGAAGATGGCAAGGAAGTTTCCTGTGTTTTCCACTTGACAATTAAAGCTTCTTGAGTAGCCAAAAGGAACAGCAAGCACATAAGCGAACTTACGAGCATCATATTATTATCCATTTCATCTTGTTTCATCATATAATCATCAGGATTGATAACCTCGCCGAAGTCATCCCAGTCAGCAGTATTTTCAAAGAAAGGAAACATTGGAGCGATGCTGGTCACCGGAGAGACAAATCCATCAATTAGAATATCCACATTCCCGCCAACATGTGAGCCAGCTGATGGAAGCAGAAAATAAAGAAGCGCAGTTAGCTGCATACTCCCTCCGTCCAGAAATAACTGTCGTTCAAACTGATGTATCTAGCACTGAAATACGTCTAGATACATGCGTTTGAGCAACAGTAATTTCTGACCGGAGGTAGTACGACATATTACATTGGAATCAGATAGTAAAAGACTTTAAACACAGGATAAGTTTGGGGAAAACAGATAGAAGTGAAACAACAGATGTGTCACCATCAATTTGATTTTTCAGTATAGTAAACAAGAATGGAACAGAGATATTAAACTAAATCAAGTCAACATGCAAGATAAGGAGAAAAGGAACAGAAGTAGAACAGTCATAAAAAAAGTCACAGACAGTCTTTAGGAGAATTAGAACTGGTTATCAGGAGACACATAATATTTAAAACAGCCAATGTAAGTGCCGCAAAAATGTGTGGCCATCTTATACCATTGGATGATTTACGAGACGAGCTTGCATCAACAACCATGGGGTCAGAAGCCTTTGCATTTGATTCATGAGAAGCCTTTAGCTCCTTCTCCTTGCTGATGCTAGCCTTTAGCACTTCTTCCTTTTTTATCCGTTCTTGTTCCTCTTCATAAGCTTTCAGCTCATCACCAACTAAAGGAACTCGCTTGCTCATAGTGACTTTTACGGCTTTGGGGGGTGGATCCACTTGAAGCATGCGAGCAAGTGTCCCAAACTGGAAGGGGAATATTTTGTAATCAGATGTCTGTAAATACATGCATACAATGCGAGAATTCTGTACTGAACGAAGATGTTTCTCATCACTCTTTGCACTCAAATCTATGGGACATGAGACATGACACAGCTATAATGGTAAATTTTATGGAAATGGAGCTTTATACTTTCCACCAGTAATAAAAAGGTAAATTCAGCAATTATTAATTCACAAAAACACCTTCAGGCTTCGGCTCACGCTCTTTACCTATCGAAAGTTCCATTAAGTGTTCACAAGGCATCTAGTCATTTATATCTTCAAAGCTCCACAGTTCTTATAGCAATTTATTTAAGGTGGCAAGCCACTGAAAACATGTGAAGAGTGAAGAGAAGTGTGACCCATTTGAAGAGGCTGCACACATGGACGTACCTGACCCTTCTCAGTAAAAAGCACTAGATTTTTAGCTTCATTTGCCATCTCAACAAAAATGTCATGAGAAAAGCCAACCTCCAAACTTGACATGGATGCTAGAACCACCTGCAAAATGTTTGTTAAGTTCAAGATTCCAAAAGTATGGCAGACATATATATTGTTACTCCAACCTTTGGAGCATCTCCCAGTTTCTCTAGCTCTTCTTTGTTAATTATCAGTGAGACATGTCTGCGACAGCGGAAGGAGAATAGTTATTATTACCAATCAAACAAAAGAATTGTGTGTACAACTGTGCATAACCTAAGAAAGCTCTTTTGATGATTCTTAAACACAAAGTTCAATAGACGTAAAACATCTTAAAACTGAAGTGCAGCACAGTTAAGATGGCTGCGATAATAGTATTCTAAGAACAGAACAACCCAAAAGTGACAACAAATAAATGTGACTCTGCTAGGAGCAAGAGAGGGGAAGCATGTTCATGACATGGCAATCGTTATACCTTAATAAGAAGGCATTATCTCTAGTGTGTTCAAAAGACTTTGAGATAGAATCACTCATCCATTCAAGAAAACTCTTGACAAAATCAACAGTACTAGTAGAAACATTTGTCAGAAAGTAGATAGGATAGACCAAATGTCGTTGAGCCCAGTACTGCAACGTATCAAGATAAAAGTTTAGCACATCGTTAACATAACAGGGAAAAGGAGAAATAATAATACAATCAAGATGTCACCTGCTCCATTATTAAAAGAAGTTCTAGCACTCTACCAGCTGTATCAGCAGGCAGTAATACGCTACCACCACTTGATAGAACTTTCACCATTGAATCTGTATAAAAAAGTTGACACTTCAACCAAGAGGTTTTGACATACAATGCAAGTAAAATAACAATTTTAAGTTGTTCATCGTATCTGAACATGGCACTTCACTATGAATTAAAAGTAAAAAAAAAATATAATCCCAAATGTTGCAAATTCGGAAAATAAAATAATGTGTATCAGTGCATCTTCTTAATTTCTATGTGTAACTATAATAACAATTTGCACTTCATCATATCTAATGCAAGAGAATACTTATTGGTAGCTAGTCCAGGGATATTACCAATGAAATCTTGATCCTGCTGCCTTTTGTAGACCTGATTGTTCAAGGCATTGTAAGCATCAGTAATCAAAACAGCTGGCCGTATAAAAGATCCAAGGGTAGTACCATTCAAATGCCTGCAAAGAGCACATTAGTGTGTGTTTTAAGCAAAAGAGTGCCTAATCTGTACAGGACAGACACAATAAAGGATCTAACCTCTCTTTTCGGTGGTTAAAGTCAACAGCATAGACGACATCCTCTCCATCTTTTGTTATCTTCCATACTGTACCCCCCAAAAGATGGCCCGACACATGTGGCGCAATAACTATTCCTTCACCTTTATCTGCTGAGAAACGGTTATTGAGGGCATACAACTGAGCATACTAAAGTGGTGTACATCAACACGGTCTCACTGACCGTTAAGAAGGTGATTCTGTGAATATTTCAGTCTCACAACATTCTGGAATGCGGCATCAATATCATCCAAAGAAAACAAGTCAAAATCTGCAACTTGCTGCAAGAGAAAATAAAAATGGTAAGAGTCCTTGATAAACGATGAAGAGCGATAAGTGAAAATGCAGTCTGCAGCAAGGAGGATATTGACAACTGAATATGCATACGTAGTTACAAATTACAACAATGGACTGAGGAAGCTTACCCATCGAGATAGAAAATAATCATACATGGTTAAAAGGCCAAGTCTAAACACAGGTTCTGTTGCATATACTGGTGCAGATAATCCAAGATGTTTTATAGCATAGGGCAAAGCTCCTAGATGCATCATGTCAGGATGAGACAGAAGAACAGCATCTATTGTTGGCGCAACCCTGAAAGATACAAAACATGCCTATCTTCATAAGCAAAAGTATCAAATACGTTTGGACTAAACTAATCGTGTCAATGCTGTATATGCAGAAAAACAAAGTGACCCTTTACTCAATAGCATTGTATGGGGCTTTCAGGAAGAAACAAGTCAAAATCTGCGTAAAAATTCGAGCAACAGAAGCAATCTAACAACAACATTTTGCCATCTGTGGGCATATAAATTTAAAAGCCTAAAAGGAAAAATTGCATTTGACTGTGAATCTGTAGAAACAGTTGCATGTAGGTTCGTGTCACCAGCCCAGGGAAACGAACAAGACAGATTTCTCCGCTAATTTTTCCTTTTAGGTAAACAGCCTGAGAGTACAGGCACGAGGTTTGTCTATTGATGCTACTAATTAGCACAAGCTAAAGATGGGGATGCCTCGGCCTAGTTGGCCCAATTCGTCGAGCAGGTGGCGTGCGCCCGGCGAGGCAACCAAGCACGCCCACCAGCACACACGCGCGGCGGCGCGGAGGCAGCCAAATCGAAGGGGAAGCAAGCTCGCGGCGGGGACGGGGTGGTTGAGGGAGGTGGGGGTACCTACCTGGCGAGGGGCTGGAGGAGGGCGGGGTCGCAGTGGTCGGTCCAGCCGCAGTCGAGGAGGAAGCGGAAGCCGTCGACGGCGAGCAGATAGCAAAGGGGGCCTTCCCCGTACGCCCCGCTCAGCGGCATCACCTGCACGGACGTCCCCATCCCTTCGTCGTCGGTGGGCGGCGGCGGCGGCGACGGCGAGTGGAGCCGGAGGTTCGAGCGGGTTTGAGGTTGAAGGAAGCTGCTGGGCCGGGCTGGTATGAAAGTGAAACTTGGCCCGGGCTAGGCGATACGGGCCATATGGCTCGATTAGTTTGCTGCCTCTCAACTTGTACAGCTTCCAAATATTAGGTACTCCCCCGTTTCATAATTTTTTTGTCGTGATTTTAGTTAAATTTAAACTAAAACCACAACAAGGGAGTATATTAGTTTTTAAAAATTTCAATCATGTATTATTGGAACCATCATGAAAAGTATTTTCATGTTTTTATTCATTTTGTATTACTAGCAAAAGGGTCCGTGAGTTGCAACGGGAGAAACAAAGCCACGTCGCTACTGAGCCATCCGTGTTGCTACTTGCCCTCTTCGTCACAGTAAATCAGCGAGCCACCTATTCACGAAGACGGAGAACATGATCAATCTCAAGGTGATGAGCTTGGTAATCACCTTCTAGCATTCCACTTCGCGGCCTCCGCCTGCACAGACTTAATTTCACGGATTTGCGATGATGCGAACGCCATCCCCGTCTCATCTACACTTAGCATATGCAATGTCGAAAGGGCTCAAGCCTGGCAATGGAGACAAATTAAATAACTATGTGCTTATAAATATGAAAATATGGTGATATTCCTGGTATAGTTATTACTCACCTAGCAAAAGAACCCATATCTTCATCTTTCATTGTAATTCTCTCTCACTCTCACAGTATTCCCTCCAACAACAAGCAATTAACTGAAGTGGCAGCATGGAGCATCCAACTGCTAGTACCTCTGCTCAAAAATCTTTACATCAGAAGCATTTTATGTACATTGCAACAGAAGAAGAAAAATATTTCCATGTTCCTAGCTCACTGAAATCAAATAATATTATCATCTAAAACAATGCCTTAATATATTGAATAATGCATGAAAATGCATTATATAAACAATAGTCTGAAATTTGATTTTGTGAAAAAAAAGGAAAAAGGTATTGCCTACACCCCAGCTAGTAGGTTGTCAATAAAGCTTGGACTCCACAAACTGTTCGGGTTCGATCAATCTCAGTCTGATATCTTATTTTTTGTAGGGTAACCTCAGTTTGATATCTCAAATAAACTGTATGCAATTCTAATCATGCAAACGTGAGTCTAATGGTCATCAGGATGGTATCCTCCTCAAGTTACCGAGTAACTCAACATTTTCCTAGGGGCGAGCGAGCAACTACTTAGTAAGCGACATAGGATACATTTCAGCTCCAAACTTGCATGGAAGAATCTCCGGCATGCTTCGAGATGGTTAAACTACAGAGATGCCTCTTATAACCCGAATGGTCACCTGCATGTAGTCTCGTGTATTTGCTCAACCTTATGGAATGATGGAGCATGAACCACCGCTTAATGGCGTGTCGCTCCAACACAAAATCTTGGAGAGTGGGTGAAATTGGCAGAGCTACCATAAAAAAGCTAGGCGGGCTAGAGACTACAGACTGTGCTATCAATCTGAAAATAAATGCATTGTTGTGGGATGGGCTTCATACAAAACATTGTTTTGCTTCAGTGCCTGGGCGTGCCATGGCCCATCCGGCCTTGCCGTAGCTCCGCCGCGGTGAGTGGTTGACTTCTCAATTTTGAAACACATGAAGGAGGGCATAAAAACATCAATTTTTTCAATAGTACTAACCTACATAAAATGCAATTTTGGGAGTTAGGATTATATCGAGGTATTGTTTGGATTTGTAACAGAAATATCATACCTTACAAGGAGCTTCCTGGCTCACCAACCATCATGTCGAAGGTCTCCAGAACCTCAGATAAGTTTTACGGTCGTCCTTTCTAGTGGTCTTTGTTCGTTCAGTGGCTTGGCCAAAAATCACAAGATGAAGATTTACATGGCCAATGCAAGAAATATTTCTACTTTTACATGATAAAAATAACACAGGCTCTTAACGTAACAAGCATCACTTAAGACGACAACAATAGGTCCATCTTTTTTATTTTAGTGATGCATCATATTTGTGTTCCCTCTTATCCTCTTTCTCACCCTCGTCGGTGGTGGCTTCAGTGTTCACACAAACCAAAACATGTTTGAATGTTGTTAATCCTAAGGCGTCTCTCCTTCCTCTCTCTCTCTCTCTCTCTCTCTCTCTCTCTCTCTCTCTCTCTCTCTCTCTCTCTCTCTCTCTCTCTCTCTCTTGCGATGAGAAATCTGTTGTTTTCCTCTGGGATGTTTTTCAGAGGTATGCATGTGTAGTTAACGATGTTTCTTTTCCCTATATGGTTTTAGTGGGTGTTTATTTGCAATCCGGATCGCCGCTGGTACGAAAGAAAAACGGATTGTGTGCTATAGATTATAAGTTTGCTTCGAAAATAAAATAATATTTTAAAAATATTTAACATGTAAAAATAACATCATATTCATATTCTACACATTTTTCTAATCAAATTTCATATATAGCATGTTCAAATCAGAGTTACGGTTTAAAAGGTACGAATAATTTAAAAATATATTTGTTTAACCTAAATATCTTTCAAAAAATATTTATCGGATAAAAATAACATCATATTCCTATTCTAAATATTTTTCTAATCAAATTTCATATATAACATGTTAAAATTGGAGTTACGGTTTAAAAGATATGGATAATTTAGATAAGCATCTGTTTGACTTAAATATGATCCGTGGATGAATTATCTATTAGCTCAGGGGTGTTTCCAAAAACATGTAAAATAATTGTTCGGGCTATGACTTAAGTGAGGACTGCGGGTTGAATACAGAAAATAGCAGGGGCTTTTTTGCAAAATGTCGTGATGGGTGTGCGGGCAGAAGTTGTCCGTGTTTTATTATTAGGTAAAGAAATATTTGATTCTTGAACATGGAAATGCTTTCAAAAGGCATTACTTTAAGCACTTGGTGGGTGCCATCGAATATCGAGCGCAATGCTGTCAAAATACATCTAACTTGTCCGGTCGACGTGCATCATTCAGGAGTGCATGCTACTGAGTGCAGTTTATCTAGTAAATTAACCACCACACACAATTAATCACTAAGTAGATGGACAGAAGAACATCGGTTCGTACAGGTGCTTGTAACAGAGATTCCATAAACTGTTAACCACATAGCTACTGCACTGCAACTAATTACCATATGGGTGAGCAGAGTAGAGATAGATTCTAAAAATTGTTGCTGACATCTGAATTCGCATGTCCTAACAACGCAATGTAATATATGGTTGCTCAGGGCCGCATGTATGGTTGTCTCTGATTCCTGAGCAGGGATATGTCGTTTGTTTAATACCATCCATGTCGGCACAATGGTTGTCGTTGCGGCAGCCAACATCGAGATCGTTGTAGGGCTCTTCCCCCTCCCAATCACTATATGCCACGCTGTAAAAGATTCCCACTGCTGCCATCATCCATGGATGTTCAGATGAGAAACAAATGAAGACGCAATACATGGATTTGAGACAGAGGGTTGAAGGGCATGCACAATAGTAATCGAGGGCACATGATTGGTTCATGGAGGCGGTGAGCCAGCGACAGAGACGGGCCGCAGAGGCGCCGATGGGAGGAGGATCTACGGTCTCAGGGCACTCCTCTAGGGTGCCATATGGAAGGGTTGAAGGGCACGCACAATAGTAATGGAGGGCACATGATTGGTTCACGAAGGCAGCGAGCTGGCGACAGAGACCCGGCCGCAGAGGCGCCTGCATGGAGGAGGATGCACGGTCTCGGGGGGCTCCTCCAGGCTGCCACATGGAAGGGATCCCCATCATCGCGTCCCCAGCCGTCCACGGCGCCGTCGTCCTAGGCGTTGTGTGAGGGGATGACCATCGCGTTGTGCTCCATCCCCGCGAGCCGAGCCAAGCAAGAGTTGGGCGAGGTGCAGAGATGCTACACGAGCGACGTCTAGGGTTATCGCGTGGAGAATTTGGACGCTGCATGTTTGGATGGAAAACAGTGATCCCCTCTTCGCTCCGAGTTGTAGGCGAATCAATTTTTTTAGACGTTGATTAATCAGTTTTGGTGAGAAGCTTATGTGTGCATGAGTGGGCTGGAAGATCTCATAAAAAACTTGTTTTTTCCTACAAAGCGTCTTTTTAAATCTCAGCCGTCAATTTTGAAGGTTGCATAAAACTAACGGATATAAAAACATGACGGATGGAGAACTATGAAAGCCTTCATCTTTTAATATTAGATATAGATATAAATATTGTAGGTGTTAATATTGTGTTCTAGAATGGCTTTTAGGGAAACTGATGGACCTTATACTCTGAAACGGAGGTAATATTACATAAAGACTTAACCAAAAAATTACCTAAACTGGTAAGTTTCCATCTACATCTATCACTCTCACTGAGAAGCACATCCTTAATCAATTCTTCCACTCTATTTCATCAACTATCAAGTAAAACAATTAATAACATGTCTTTCCTTCCCCACAAGAAAAGCTCTTCTCCTCCCGTCGGCGCCGCCACCGGTCCACCCCATCTCCGATGGCCTCTAGGCCATGGAGATGTGGAGGATCTCAGCCCCCCGCCAGCGGGAAGGCCCCCGTTCTTGTTCTTGTTACATTCAGCATCTTGGTTGGGGTTGTGTGGCGGGGACGATGTCCCTTAGTAGGAATAATATCTCCCATGTTCTATCCCCATCCTGATGGTGCGTTTAGCATCATCAGGGAGCATGTGGAGGTTTGTCTTCGTCGGATCTCGCGGGATTCGGTCGGTGCTAGTGTTTGGTGGATCTGTTTGGATGTGGTCTTCGTTTGTCTTAGTTTGGGTGTTTACAGGTTTGATCCTTCCGATCTACGACTTTCTTCATCGGCGATGGTTGCTATTCTGATGCGTTGGTCCTATGGGGTCTTAGCACGATGACTTCCTGACTGTATACTACAACAAGGTTTGTCTGGCTCCGCTAGGGAGGGGGGATGACGGTGGCGCACCTTCGGCTAGCTTCAGTTCTTGTAGTCGTCGCTAGATAGTCCACGGACATGGTTGTAATGTTCATTACCTCTCTTGCTATTTGTACTGCTATGTTTGAAGATGAATAGATTGGAAATTTCTCAAAAAAAAACTATCAAGTAAAACACCTCTCAAAATCATCCTAAACTTAACACTCTTCCAACCATAATTTAAATTTTGGCAACTTCTTTTAACATTATGTAATCTAGGAAACCTATCATGTAAAGGTTTTCCCCTTGTCCATTCATCCTCATATTTACCGACAATCATACGTCACTGATTTATTTTCTTCGATTTGTATGTCTTATTTCCTACCCATAATATGTAAGACATTGTTTATCACAATGGCCTTTTTGATTTTCCACTTACTCAACCAAAAATGCATCAGTGTGTCCTTCCACTATACATAATACCATGTGACACATGTTGTGGCAGCTAGAGTATCGACACATAGGGTTAGCTTCAAAATTCATGTTTTCATCCTTTCCTCATGAAATAGCTTGAGGCCCACTCCCCTTTGACATCAATGCTTAATTTCGGAATCCAACCCGCTTGTCTATTTGATCACCACAAAATCATCGCTTTCTTTCTCACTCAAACTTATGAAGAAGAGTGTGGTGAAAACAACCTGAGGCTTGTTTGTTTGTTTCTATAAAATCAAGGATTTTCTCATGAATGTCATAGAATTTAGGTCTAAATTAAAAAGTATGGGAACCATGATGACTTGAGTGAGTTTGCCCGAAAAATGATGGCTTGACTGTGATATGCAAGGACTAATACATAGATATGGTATATTTAGAAGAATAAAATGCAAAATATATAAAAGGATAATATATCATCTTGTTCGCACGGTTACTGATTTCCTCGGGGGCGAATTATGACGCGTTTGAGCGAGAGGATGTCGTGTCATGCGTCGTTCGTCAGGGGTATCCACACGCGAACACAAGCAGTTCTAGTTGTTGGCCACCGCTGCTACCTAAGAGAGGTGTGCAGCCGGGAGTTGCACCGAGAGGTTACAGTCATGGACGCCGAATTTTTGGAAAAAAAAACAATGGTGTTGCATCTATCATTTTTAAGAAGTTGCTCCCCACTACAAAGCATTCTCTCAACATGCAGATTGTCCACATCAGCATTGCCATATCACTACTTCAGTTACAATAATCTCACCATGACAACTACTTCTCCCTCACTATTTCTCTCTTTCACCAGCCGATTGTGGCCCACTACATGCATGCTCACAGGCCATTAGTATTATTTTAACCAAGTAACATCACTTATACTCTACTTAAGTTCGGTGAACCAATTAGCAACGCATACGTAAATAACATCGCATTGAATCGTTGTTGATAGTCTTTAAGTTCCGCCACTAGCGGCCGTGTTCTCCCGATCAGAATTACAGCAACAAGTGCACCTGAAACTGATTGAGGCATTCACCCATCTGTTTCCATCGTTTGGTTTCCCTTCCGCTTCATCTTTTCAGTTTCCTACGTGAAGTACCCTTCCTTGCACTTCCGCCATGGCATACTACAAGTATCCTCTCGCCTCCTGCACCAACAGCCTTATTCGATCTACCCTCGTCGCCCCATCTCTGCCGACCACTTCAGACCATGTTCGTGGACTGCGCCAAACTGTGCGGTCTCTGCACATGTTCCGGCACAACAGCAGCCTACGCATCGATGGTGCCGGGCCAGCCGAGGAGATCCGCACACCATGCCGTCACACGCGCTGATGGAGTACCCCGCATTCTTCGTAGGCTCAGTGGCGGCTGGTGAGACTTGTGTTGCATGCACTGGTGACGCCAGATGGTTGTTGAAGTCCCCATCGACTGCGGCCTCAAAGGCTTGAATGGCCTGGACCATGGAGTACCCTCTTATGATATGAGGATCTGCTGCCCACTCCGGAGGAAGGTGTTGACCCTACCAGTATTCCGGTCAAGATGCACTGATGCAGGTATATATCATAACGAGATGAACTCTAGGCTACTTTGCAGAGAATATTTTGACATTTGTTGTTCCCATCTTTCATTCCATTTCATATTTTCTTATGGGCAATGATAAAGGTAGTAAGCAACTGCACCTCAAATGCCGTTGCTGCAAGGTGGACATCAGAAGTTCTGCACTAGGTCCATGTCAACGTCGATGGCTCCATCATGCTCTGTTCTAAATATCTTTTTTTTAGCACTGTTCTAAATATCTTGACCTAATAATAAAACACCAGTCACGACATTTTTGCAAAAAAGCCCTTGCTATTTTCTGTATTCAACCCACAGTCTTCACTTAAATCACAACCCGAACAGTTATTTTACATGTTTTCGAAAACACCCCTGAGCTAATAAATAATTCACCCGTGAATCATATTTAAGTCAAACAAATGCTTATCTAAATTATCCATATATTTTAAACCGTAACTCCTATTTTAACATGTTATATATGAAATTTGATTAGAAAAATATTTAGAATAGGAATATGATGTTATTTTTATCCGTTAAATATTTTTTGAAAGATATTTAGGTTAAACAAATACATTTTTCAATTATTCGTACCTTTTAAACCGTAACTCCGATTTGAACATGTCTTTACCTAATAATAAAACACGGACGGCTTCTGCCGCACACCCGTCACGACATTTTTGCGAAAAAGCCCTTGCTATTTTCTGTATTCAACCCGCAGTCCTCACTTAAGTCACAGCCCGAACAGTTATTTTACATGTTTTTGAAAATACCCCTGAGCTAATAGATAATTCATCAACAGTTCATATTTAAGTCAAACAAATCCTTATCTAAATTATCCATATCTTTTAAACCGTAACTCCTATTTTAACATGTTATATATGAAATTTGATTAGAAAAATATTTAGAATAGGAATATGATGTTATTTTTATCCGTTAAATATTTTTTGAAAGATATTTAGGTTAAACAAATACATTTTTCAATTATTCGTACCTTTTAAACCGTAACTCCGATTTGAACATGTTATATATGAAATTTGATTAGAAAAATGTGTAGAATATGAATATGATGTTATTTTTACATGTTAAATATTTTTTAAATGTTATTTTATTTTTGGAGCAAACTTATAATCTATAGGACACATTCCGTTTTTCTTTCGTACCAGCGGCGATCCCGATTGCAAATAAATACCCACTAAAACCATATAGGGAAAAGAAAACATCGTTAACTACACATGCATACCTCTGAAAAACGTCCTAGAGAAAAACAACAGATTTCTCATCGCAAGAGAGAGGGAGAGAGAGAGAGCGAGCGCACAAATATGATGCCTCGCTAAAATAAAAAAGATGGACCTATTGTTGTCGTCAAAAGCCTATGTTATTTTTTCTCCCGTTGCAACGCACAGGCTCTTTTGCTAGTTATATATGAAATTTGATTAGAAAAATGTGTAGAATATGAATATGATGTGATTTACACACCCGTTACGACATTTTTGCAAAAAATCCTCTGCTATTT
This sequence comes from Triticum aestivum, assembly GCF_018294505.1. Classification (NCBI taxonomy): domain Eukaryota; kingdom Viridiplantae; phylum Streptophyta; class Magnoliopsida; order Poales; family Poaceae; genus Triticum; species Triticum aestivum. The sequence continues at coordinate 637,069,812 of NC_057806.1, forward strand.
TCTGTATTCAACCCGTGGTCCTCACTTAAATCACAGCCAGAATAGTTATTTTACATGTTTTTGAAAACACCCTGAGCTAATAGATAATTCATATGTGGATCATATTTAAGTCAAACAAATGCTTATCTAAATTATCCATATCTTTTAAACCGTAACTCCTATTTTAACATGTTATATATGAAATTTGATTAGAAAAATATTTAGAATAGGAATATGATGTTACTTTTATCCGTTAAATATTTTTAAATATTTTTTGAAAGATATTTAGGTTAAACAAATACATTTTTAAATTATTCATACCTTTTAAACCGTAACTGAGATTTGAACATGTCTTTACCTAATAATAAAACACGGACAGCTTCTGCCCGCACACCCGTCATGACATTTTTGCAAAAAAGCCCCTGCTATTTTCTGTATTCAACCCGCGGTCCTCACTTAAGTCACAGCCCGAACAGTTATTTTACATGTTTTTGAAAACACCCATGAGCTAATAGATAATTCATCCGCGGATCATATTTAAGTCAAACAAATGGTTATCTAAATTATTCATATCTTTTAAACCATAACTCCTAGTTTAACATGTTATATATGAAATTTGACTAGAAAAATATTTAGAATAGGAATATGATGTTATTTTTATCCGATAAATATTTTTTGAAAGATATTTAGGTTAAACAAATACATTTTTAAATTATTCGTACCTTTTAAACCATAACTCCGATTTGAACATGTTATATATGAAATTTGATTAGAAAAATGTGTAGAATATGAATATGATGTTATTTTTACATGTTAAATATTTTTAAAATATTATTTTATTTTCGAAGCAAACTTATAATCTATAGCACACATTCCATTTTCTTTCATACCAGAGGCGATCCGGATTGCAAATAAACACCCACTAAAACCATATAGGGAAAAGAAAACATCGTTAACTACACATGCATACCTCTGAAAAATGTCCCAGAGAAAAATAATAGATTTCGAGATTGAGAGAGAGAGAGAGAGAGAGGGAGGGAGGGGGAGGGAGCGAGGGGGAGGGAGGGAGGGAGCGAGGGGGGAGGGATGGAGAGGGAGAGAGAGAGAGAGAGGGAGGGAGGGAGGGGGAGGGAGGGAGGGGGAGGGAGGGAGGGAGCGAGGGAGAGAGAGAGGGGGGGAGGGATGGAGAGGGAGGGAGGGAGGGAGCGAGAGGGAGGGAGGGAGCGAGAGAGAGAGAGAGAGGGGGGGAGGGATGGAGAGGGAGGGAGGGAGGGAGGGAGGGAGGGAGAGAGAGAGAGAGAGAGAGAGAGAGAGAGAGAGAGAGAGAGAGAGAGAGAGAGAGAGAGAGAGAGAGAGAGAGAGAGAGAGAGAGAGAGAGAGAGAGAGAGCGAGAGAGAGAGCGAGAGCGAGAGCGAGAGCGAGAGCGAGAGCGAGAGAGAGAGAGAGAGAGAGAGAGGGAGGGAGGGAGGGAGGGAGGGAGGGAGGGAGGGAGAGAGGGGAGGGAGGGAGGGAGAGGGAGGGAGGGAGGGAGCGAGAGGGAGGGAGGGAGCGAGAGAGAGCGAGAGGGGGGGAGGGATGGAGAGGGAGGGGGAGAGGGGGGAGGGATGGAGAGGGAGGGGGAGAGGGAGGGGGAGAGGGAGGGGAGAGGGAGGGAGAGAGAGAGGCCTTAGGATTAACAATATTCAAACATGTTTTGGTTTGTGTGAACATTGAAGCCACCGCCGACGAGGGTGAGAGAGAGGATAAGAGGCAACACAAATATGATGCCTCGCTAAAATGAAAAATATGGATCTATTGTTGTCGTCTTGAGTGATGGTTGTTACGTTAAGAGCCTGTGTTATTTTTTCTCCCGTTGCAACGCACGGGCTTTTTTGATAGTTTTTAATAAAATACATACGATGCCCCTTATCCTATGCACTGCCTGCTCACCACAAGTTCACATCTGTAGTATCACAATTACTATGATAAATTGATCTATGCATGCATCATACTATTATTATTATTATTGTGTTGCTGGTGTTGTAGATCCGCACACTCGCTTTGATCTATAGTTGGATAGGGACTCGCTTAGATTGCATCTTTGATCTGCATTAACAAATTTGGAGGAGGGGCTCACTGTCGGTTGAATCATTTGTAACAACTTAGTTCCATGGGATTCAGTACCGCCGCGTGTCTTGCATGCCGGTTGGATGCTGCCTTTGTCAAACCTTTGGATCTGCGATCGTGTGCTATTGTACTTATTTTTTCATCTACTTAATTCGGTCTATTTGCCAGTAATAATTCACGATCATGTATGGGGTACCGGGCCATTTCTTGCTTTTGTTTGCAGAAATTCTGAAGTATCCATAGGAGCTCGGTGCATCGATAATTTGTTATCATAAGATAGAGAAAAGAAGTGTTACAACAGAGTTACTAATGACTGAATAACCGGATGGAGTTTATTGGTTTTATTTGACGATGTTACATTAGAGCAAACAAGATGTTTGTGCTAAATCCTTATTAACGTGGAGCCATATAATGCGGATCAACACGTCCCCCAGACTGTAACTATCGAGTCAACTAAAACTCTCATGCTATCCCGCAACAACGCATGGGAAATTATCTAGTTTCATTAATGAAGAAGAACACATTACAAAGCCTGGACTAATCAAACAAACACACAACATCACCATAATAGCACCACAACAACACCACACCGTCAAAGACCGCTAGTAGAAAACGGGCCTTTAGTCCCGGTTCTAGAGGGCCTTTAGTCTCGGTTCTCGAACCGGGACTAAAGGCTCTCCACGCGGCCGCTATCTGGAGCTCCACCTTTAGTTCCGGTTGATAACATCAACCGGGACTAAAGGAAATTCTACTATATTTTCCTGATTTTCAAATTTCTTAATTATTTTACAATTTACCCCTCATCACTGCTTAATTTAATCTATAATCTCTATTCTCTAATCACCCCTCATCATTCCAAATCATCTAACTTCCTGACCGGTCACCCATCCTGTCACTACTCCAGCCTGAGCACGCTTAACCTCCGAGTTCTATTCCCCCTAGTTTCCAATTCTGCAATTGTTGTTTTCCTGACAATAGTAAGATATCAATCCTATTAACCATCGGGAGTTTAGCTTGAGCATGAAGTCACATGTTTCACTGTTTAAGTTTGAAACTATTATTCTAAAAAACTATAATTATTTAGTAACCCTAATATTACTTAAATAAGTAGTTTGACCATAGTTTGACCACAGTTTGACCAGATTTGACCAAAATTCAAAAAACTAAAATAATTATTTAGTAACACTAACATTCTTGAATAATTATTTAGTAATACTAATACTTCTTGAATAAGTAGTTTGACCACAGTTTGACTAGATTCAACCAAAATTCAAAAAAACTAAAATTTGAGCATAACTTTTTTTCTTTTAGAATTTGAGAATTCTAAAAATTTGCAAAACGGCCTACATCGATCAAATTTGGATGTAGATTTTCGTGCTGAACATTTTGATATATAATTTTTTCCTGGCATCGTATGCAAAAATTATAGCCGTTTTATTTTTTCATAACACTTTTTTGCAAAACATGTCAAAATTTAAGTTCTTTAATTTTTCCTAACTAGTAGATTTAGTAATATAACTACATCTCGAAGGATTTTATTTTTTTGAAGTTTTTATCATTTTCTTTTTTTTCAAAACTGAAATGGCGATATAAGGGGTAGAGTTTGAGACACGAACCCCTTTAGTCCCAGTTTGAGACACGAACCGGGACTAAAGAGCATCGTGCCCTTTAGTCCCGGTTCATGTCTCAAACCAGGACTAAAGGTCTAATCTTGATCTCATTTGAACCGGGACTAATGCCTTTAGCCGCTCGAACCGGGACTAATGCTCACATTAGTCCCGGTTCGTAATGCAACCGGGACTAATGTGTATATTGAGCTGTGACTAAAGCCCTGTTTTCTACTAGTGGACTAGGAAATCGGCTTCACTGATCACGAAGGCTCGACAAGGGGAAGGAGGTCTTTGGCTTCCATCATCATCTAACCAAGTAAGACGGATGCCTTGAGCTTCGTCTAGATGCCATAAGACAACACCCCTCCAAGAAAGGGAGGGGTTTCATATGGGAGCAAGGTAATCCATGATGGGTGACACTCGCTAACTCGGCTTCAAATGAAACGTTGGCCCGCCCACCACATGATCGAGAATTCGGATCGCGTCTGCCGAACACCTTAACACCAACCATAGCCTATCACCGGTCCCTCCATCCAGTAGCTGATACATCTCAAATGTATCTATATTTTTTTAAGTACTCATGCTATATTTACATCATTTATATAAACTACATCTTTTATGATTGTGAACTCTCAATGTGTATTTTCTTGATAATTTTTTTAAGCCGGACATGAAAGACATTGTAATGAATTATGATTGTCAACATGCATCCACTGATGCACCACAAGAAAACGTGTTCAATTAATTTCACAGCACACAATGCACTGAGCTAGTCTAAATTATGAGTGAATATCATAAAACTACCACTTTTCGCGTTATAGTTTCAAAAAACTACCGAAAATTTGTTTGTGACTGATACCTACCACTTTTGACGTTGGCTGTCTTAAAAAACCCAAATCGCCGAGTGCTTTGCAATTGATCACGATTATGATAGTTGGGGCCCGCTCCTAAACAAATCGTTTGTTGACTGTTTAGTTTGACCGTTAACTGACATGTGGGACCCACATGTCAGCTTCTTTTTTCTTCTTCTCTTTCCTTCTCTCCTCTCCCCCCGTACTCTCTTTCTCTCTCTGTCTTATCTTCAACCCCGTCGGCGACCATGTCCCCTTCCCTCGCGCGCCCACCCCACCGGCGACCCGCTCCTTCCCCTCGCGCCCCCACCGCGCCGGCGACCCGCTCCCTCCCCTCGCACGCCCACCCCGCCGGACCCGCTCCCCTTCCCTCGCGCGCACACCTCATCGGCGACCCGCTCCCCTCCCCTCGCATGCCCACCTCGCCGGCGTCCATGGAGTCCCTGAGGCCGCGAGCTCCTGGACACGGCGGTCCAGACAGCCACCCAAGGAGCCCTGGCAGCGGCAGCCACCTCCGCCGCCATCCACATCGCCGGACCCCTGCGCGTGGCCTGTGGATGGAGAGCCGGTGACCTCGGCCGCATGTGCGGCTCCTCCGAGCTCCTCCCTCACCCTGCTTTCTCCAACGCAGTTGCCCCCGATGACGACCATGGACGCGACGCCGGAGCAGAAGGGGTTCACCGGCGGGGTGGGGGCTGCTGGATGCGGCCACCCGCAGCACAAACAAGAGTTGGCCGTCCAGATGCTCCTGCCGCGGCCGCCTGCATCACGGACAGGAGCTGGCCGACGAGATGCTCCCGCCGTGGCTGCCCACAGCCGCGGCTGCAACAGCGACGAGCACGGCAGGAGGAGCCCGATCTAGAAGACGGCCATGGCAGGGGCCTGATTGCTTTTTTGAAATATTTGCAGGGACCAAATTGCATTTAAAAAATATTTACAGATACTGTCATGTGGGTCCCACATGTCAGTTAATGGTCAAACTAAACGGTCAAACAAATGGTTTGTTTAGGAGTGGGCCCCAACTGTCATAACCGCGATCAATTGCAAAGCACACGGCGATTTGGGTTTTTTGAGACAGCCGAGGCCAAAAGTTGTAGGCATCAGTCACAAATAAATTTTCGGTAGTTTTTTGGAACCATAACGCGAAAAGTGATAGTTTTATGCTATTTACTCCTAAATTATTCATCTTTGTAACGTATCAGGTGCTCGACAACGTCGTCGATGTACCGTTCCTGCCGCTCCTGATCGGCGAGAACCTCCTGCAGCTTCTTGGCGTTGCTCGCGAGCACCTTCCCCTCGTCGTCCACCATGACGCGCCGCACCGCCGCGGCGACGCCGTCCCTGTCGAACGAGCCGTCGGTCTCGTCCCTCGCCACCTCCACGCCGACGCCCTTCTCCGCCATGGTCCGCGCGACGAGCGGCTGGTCGACGACGAACGGGAGCATCACCAGCGGGTGCCCAAACGCGAAGCTCTCCACGGTGGAGCCCCAACCGCAGTGCGTCAGGAAAGCGGCCACCGCGCCATGCGCGAGCGCCTTCACCTGCGGCACCCACCCAGTCTCGACCATGCCGCGGCCACGCGTCCTTTCCTCGAACCCGTCCGGCAGCACTCCGCGGTCGTCCGCACCGGTGCGGGAGTCGGATGTGCCGCCGGGCGACCGGAGAGCCCACAGGAAGCGCACGCCGGCGAGCTCAAGCCCGAGCGCGAGCTCGTGCAGGTTCTTTAGCGTCACTGGCGCCTCACTCCCGAGCGCTACGTAGATGACAGACTTTGGGGGCTGGTCGTCGAGCCAGCGCAGCACATCCGGGCGGACACCGCCGTCGTCGCCGCCGAGGTCGGGAGAAGGCAGCAGGACCCCCGCGGGGATGGAAGGCTTCTGGAAGAGGTCGGTGAGGAGGGCGAGCATCCCGGGCTCGACCTCGTCGCAGCTGCGGTAGATGGCGAGGCGACAACGCTCGTTGATCTGCCACATGCGATGTATGTCGGGAACGCCGGACGCGTTGGGCCGGAAAGTGCCGGCGAGCCACCCGGCCTCGTGCCGACGGTATGCCACGGTGGAAGGGAAGGGATACCACGCGGGCGCAACGGTGAAGTCCTCCAACGCCGTGCGCGGGTGCGCCGTGTTCGCCCCCCGTGATCCCATAAAGGCGGCCAGGCCGGCGAGGACGATCTCGAATACTGCGCAGGGCACCTGCACTTGTCGTCGGTACACCGGAAGAAGACGGGAAATCAATCGATCAATAGAGAAAAGGTGATTCATGCATGCATTTCAGTTCGGGGGGGGGGGGGGGGGGGGGGGGGGGGGGAAGGTGGCAGTAACTAGACCTTGTGCTCGTCGGCGATGGGCGGGACCCAGTGGTGGCAGAAGTCATGGACGATCCAGTCGGGCCTCCGGCCAGCGGCGACGGCGTCCGCGAGGAACGCGGCGAGAGGGGCCGCGAGCCCGTCCATGGCCATCTTAAGGAGTCCGTCCTCCCCGGGCGGCACGTCGGCGGTGGACTCGGCGCCCTCCGGCAGCCCGTCGACGCGCGGCAGCGGCAGCGGCACGAAGCGGAGGCGACCTGACAGGTGCGGCGGCACGGGCGGGAGCCTGGCGAGGTTCCGCGGCGTGGAGACGAAGGCGACAGCGTGGCCGCGGGCGGCGAGGCGCCTGGAGAGGTCGAGGAACGGGAGCATGTGCCCGAACGCCAGCCACGGGAACATCACCACCTCCAGCTGCCCGCCGGCTTCCTCCATATGGACGTGAGCTGAGCTGAGCCGATCGGCAATGGAGGCTGGAGAAGAAGCAAATTAATCAAGGTGGTTGACTCTCTTCTGGTGGAGCAGCCTGAGAATGGTGATATGCGACGATCGATCCGACCGCGTGTGTATATATAATTCTACTCCGCAGAGGCGAGCTGGCGCTTCTCGTGGCGTGGCTGATATTTTAAGCTTTGAGATTGGTACGGATGTAAGCATCATTTGTGATTTGCTACCGCTAACGACCAATTGAAAGTGAGGATAATGGTCTAGCCGAATATATATACTTGGGATAATGACAACTTAGCCAAATCAGGATCATGACCTGGCCGATCAAAGTCAGAAGAGTAGAATGTATAGTTTATCTTGGGATAATGTGATTAAGGAGCCAGAAGTCATCGCCGACACAAAACTTTCAGAGAACGTGGTAGCAATTTCTCACTCAAACATCCCTTTCTGGACTTGCATCGATTGATTACTATGCATTTTGGTAACGTCTCAGGTGCTCCACAAGATGGTCAATGTGTACCGCTACCTGTCGCGCCCTGTCTTCGAGAACCTCTCACACATGAACATGAATTGAACGAACACTACAACATGGTACTTGTACTAAAGTTAGTATAAAGTTGAGTCATCTATTTTGGAACGGAGGGAGTAGAAATTTGGAGGCACTAAAAATACGCCTTTAAAAGGTCGCCCCCAAATATGTAACGAGGTGACTGAAGAAAACACTAGAGTCAATCACGAAGGCAAAGGTCTAACATAGGCATTATGCAAAAACGCCTCCGATGCTCAGGCCTTTGAGGGCGATTTCGACGTCTCCATGCTCAAATCGAGGCATTTTCAGAAATGCCGACAAACCGCTGTGCACCGGCTGCTTAAAAAGTAGGATCCGGCTTGCCTGCTCCTTTCACATGCTCCCATCCGTGCTTCCACTTCATCCTACGACTGTCCTTTTCTCTTTTCTCTTTCTAATCTAATCATTCCCCCCCTGATTTTAAGAGATGGGGCCGGAGCACGTTGGGAGAGTAGGCAAGTCTTGTTCGCTTAAAAAAGGCCTATCGACTATGCTGGATCTACAAAACAGGACCTCTAACTCTTGTTCCATTAGCGGTATGGGACTAAAATGTTTCAAGTCTGACCAACCTCCCGTGAGCAAAAGCTAAATCTGAGATAATTAACATGTATTGCATGATTCGAACACAGCCCTGGCTGTGTATAACTTTGCACTCATACCACTACAATAAGCAAAGCATTTAGATTAAGTTACAAACCAACCATTTGTTAATCCAGACGAGCAGGCCTTCCGATCAAAAATCATCACGCAACTCATCTCCGATATGCCAATAATCTCGTCAACAACGGATTGAACGACGACGGCCAAGAACGAAATACTCATGCGGCTTTGAACACTGAAGGTCCCGTAACAGCAGCACTGCCACCCGCATCAGCCGCAATATGTGGCCAGTTTGCCGCCGCCGGACCTGCCGCGCTGCATCAATCTAAGAGCATTTTCCTAAGACGCCTGTCGGTGTCAAAACCGGCGGATCTCGGGTAGGGGGTTCCGAACTGTGCGTCTAGGCCGGATGATAACAGGAGGCAGGGGACACGATGTTTTAGCCAGATTCGGGTCCTCTTGATGAAGGTAAAACCCTACGTCCTGCTTGATTAATATTGATGATATGGGTAGTACAAGAGTAGATCTACCACGAGATCAGAGAGGCTAAACCCTAGAAGCTAGCCTATGGTATGATTGTTGTTCGTCCTATGGACTAAAACCCTCCGGTTTATATAGACACTAGAGAGGGCTATGGTTACACAGAGTCGGTTACAATGGTAGGAGATCTACATATCCATATCACCAAGCTTGCCTTCCACGCCAAGGAAAGTCCCTTCCGGACACGGGACGAAGTGTTCAATCTTGTATCTTCATAATCCAGGAGTCCGGCCGAACGCCTCCGGCCAGCGGCGACGGCGTCCGTGAGGAACGCGGCGAGAGGGGCCGCGAGCCCGTCCATGGCCATCTTAAGGAACCCGTCCTCCCCGGGCGGCACGTCGGCGGTGGACTCGGCGCCCTCCGGCAGCCTGTCGACGCGCGGCAGCGGCAGCGGCACGAAGCGGAGGCGACCTGACAGGTGCGGCGGCACGGGCGGGAGCCTGGCGAGGTTCCGCGGCGTGGAGACGAAGGCGACGGCGTGGCCGCGGGCGGCGAGGCGCCTGGAGAGGTCGAGGAACGGGAGCATGTGCCCGAATGCCAGCCACGGGAACATCACCACCTCCAGCTGCCCGCCGGCTTCCTCCATATGGACGTGAGCTGAGCTGAGCCGATCGGCAATGGAGGCTGGAGAAGAAGCAAATTAATCAAGGTGGTTGACTCTCTTCTGATGGAGCAGCCTGAGAATGGTGATATGCGACGATCGATCCGACCGCGTGTGTATATATAATTCTACTCCGCAGAGGCGAGCTGGCGCTTCTCGTGGCGTGGCTGATATTTTAAGCTTTGAGATTGGTACGGATGTAAGCATCATTTGTGATTTGCTACCGCTAACGACCAATTGAAAGTGAGGATAATGGCCTGGCCGAATATATATACTTGGGATAATGACAACTTAGCCAAATCAGGATCATGACCTGGCCGATCAAAGTCAGAAGAGTAGAATGTATAGTTTATCTTGGGATAATGTGATTAAGGAGCCAGAAGTCATCGCCGACACAAAACTTTCAGAGAACGTGGTAGCAATTTCTCACTCAAACATCCCTTTCTGGACTTGCATCGATTGATTACTATGCATTTTGGTAACGTCTCAGGTGCTCCACAAGATGGTCAATGTGTACCGCTACCTGTCGCGCCCTGTCTTCGAGAACCTCTCACGCATGAACATGAATTGAACGAACACTACAACATGGTACTTGTACTAAAGTTAGTATAAAGTTGAGTCATCTATTTTGGAACGGAGGGAGTAGAAATTTGGAGGCACTAAAAAAACGCCTTTAAAAGGTCGCCCCCAAATATGTAACGAGGTGACTGAAGAAAACACTAGAGTCAATCACGAAGGCAAAGGTCTAACATAGGCATTATGCAAAAACGCCTCCGATGCTCAGGCCTTTGAGGGCGATTTCGACGTCTCCATGCTCAAATCGAGGCATTTTCAGAAATGCCGACAAACCGCTGTGCACCGGCTGCTTAAAAAGTAGGATCCGGCTTGCCTGCTCCCTTCACATGCTCCCATCCGTGCTTCCACTTCATCCTACGGCTGTCCTTTTCTCTTTTCTCTTTCTAATCTAATCATTTCCCCCCTGATTTTAAGAGATGGGGCCGGAGCACGTTGGGAGAGTAGGCAAGTCTCGTTCGCTTAAAAAAGGCCTATCGACTATGCTGGATCTACAAAACAGGACCTCTAACTCTTGTTCCATTAGCGGTATGGGACTAAAATGTTTCAAGTCTGACCAACCTCCCGTGAGCAAAAGCTAAATCTAAAATAATTAACATGTATTGCATGATTCGAACACAGCCCTGGCTGTGTATAACTTTGCACTCATACCACTACAATAAGCAAAGCATTTAGATTAAGTTACAAACCAACCATTTGTTAATCCAGACGAGCAGGCCTTCCGATCAAAAATCATCACGCAACTCATCTCCGATATGCCAATAATCTCGTCAGCAGCGGATTGAACGACGACGGCCAAGAACGAAATACTCATGCGGCTTTGAACCCTGAAGGTCTCGTAACAGCAGCACTGCTACCCGCATCAGACGCAATATGTGGCCAGTTTGCCGCCGCCGGACCTGCCGCGCTGCATCAATCTAAGAGCATTTTCCTAAGACGCCTGTCGGTGTCAAAACCGGCGGATCTCGGGTAGGGGGTTCCGAACTGTGCGTCTAGGCCGGATGATCACAGGAGGCAGGGGACACGATGTTTTAGTCAGGTTCGGGCCCTCTTGATGGAGGTAAAACCCTAAGTTCTGCTTGATTAATATTGATGATATGGGTAGTACAAGAGTAGATCTACCACGAGATCAGAGAGGCTAAACCCTAGATCTAGCCTATGGTATGATTGTTGTTCGTCCTATGGACTAAAACCCTCCGGTTTATATAGACACCAGAGAGGGTTAGGGTTACACAGAGTCGGTTACAATGGTAGGAGATCTACATATCCATATCGCCAAGCTTGCCTTCCACGCCAAGGAAAGTCCCTTTCAGACATGGGACGAAGTGTTCAATCTTGTATCTTCATAGTCCAGGAGTCCGGCCGAACGCCTCCGGCCAGCGGCGACGGCGTCCGCGAGGAACGCGGTGAGAGGGGCCGCGAGCCCGTCCATGGCCATCTTAAGGAGCCCGTCCTCCCCGGGCGGCACGTCGGCGGTGGACTCGGCGCCCTCCGACAGCCCGTCGATGCGCGGCAGCGGCAGCGGCACGAAGCGGAGGCGACCTGACAGGTGCGGCGGCACGGGCGGGAGCCTGGCGAGGTTCCGCGGCGTGAAGACGAAGGCGACGGCATGGCCGCGGGCGGCGAGGCGCCTGGAGAGGTCGAGGAACGGAAGCATGTGCCCGAATGCCAGCCACGGGAACATCACCACCTCCAGCTGCCCGCCGGCTTCCTCCATATGGACGTGAGCTGAGGTGAACCGATCGGCAATGGAGGCTGGAGAAGAAGCAAATTAATCAAGGTGGTTGACTCTCTTCTGGTGGAGCAGCCTGAGAATGGTGATATGCGACGATCGATCCGACTGCGTGTGTATATATAATTCTACTCCGCAGAGGCGAGCTGGCGCTTCTCGTGGCGTGGATGATATTTTAAGCTTTGAGATTGGTATGGATGTAAGCATCATTCGTGATTTGCTACCGCTAACGACCAATTGAAAGTGAGGATAATGGCCTGGCCGAATATATATACTTGGGATAATGACAACTTAGCCAAATCAGGATCATGACCTGGCCGATCAAAGTCAGAAGAGTAGAATGTATAGTTTATCTTGGGATAATGTGATTAAGGAGCCAGAAGTCATCGCCGACACAAAACTTTCAGAGAACGTGGTAGCAATTTCTCACTCAAACATCCCTTTCTGGACTTGCATCGATTGATTACTATGCATTTTGGTAACGTCTCAGGTGCTCCACAAGATGGTCAATGTGTACCGCTACCTGTCGCGCCCTTTCTTCGAGAACCTCTCACGCATGAACATGAATTGAACGAACACTATAACATGGTACTTGTACTAAAGTTAGTATAGAGTTGAGTCATATATTTTGGAACGGAGGGAGTAGAAATTTGGAGGCACTAAAAATACGCCTTTAAAAGGTCGCCCCCAAATATGTAACGAGGTGACTGAAGAAAACACTAGAGTCAATCACGAAGGCAAAGGTCTAACATAGGCATTATGCAAAAACGCCTCCGATGCTCGGGCCTTTGAGGGCGATTTCGACGTCTCCATGCTCAAATCGAGGCATTTTCAGAAATGCCGACAAACCGCTGTGCACCGGCTGCTTAAAAAGTAGGATCCGGCTTGCCTGCTCCCTTCACATGCTCCCATCCGTGCTTCCACTTCATCCTATGGCTGTCCTTTTCTCTTTTCTCTTTCTAATCTAATCATTCCGCCCCCTGATTTTAAGAGATGGGGCCGGAGCACGTTGGGAGAGTAGGCAAGTCTCGTTCGCTTAAAAAAGGCCTATCGACTATGCTGGATCTACAAAACAGGACCTCTAACTCTTGTTCCATTAGCGGTATGGGACTAAAATGTTTCAAGTCTGACCAACCTTCTGTGAGCAAAAGCTAAATCTGAGATAATTAACATGTATTGCATGATTCGAACACAGCCCTGGCTGTGTATAACTTTGCACTCATACAACTACAATAAGTAAAGCATTTAGATTAAGTTACAAACCAACCATTTGTTAATCCAGACGAGCAGGCCTTCCGATCAAAAATCATCACGCAACTCATCTCCGATATGCCAATAATCTCGTCAGCAGCGGATTGAACGACGACGGCCAAGAACGAAATACTCATGCGGCTTTGAACACTGAAGGTCCCGTAACAGCAGCACTGCCACCCGCATCAGCCGCAATATGTGGCCAGTTTGCCGCTGCCGGACCTGCCGCGCTGCATCGATCTGAGAGTATTTTCCTAAGACGCCTGTCGGTGTCAAAACCGGCAGATCTCGGGTAGGGAGTTTCGAACTGTGCGTCTAGGCCGGATGATAACAGGAGGCAGGGGACACGATGTTTTAGCCAGGTTCGGGCCCTCTTGATGGAGGTAAAACCCTACGTTCTGCTTGATTAATATTGATCATATGGGTAGTACAAGAGTAGATCTACCACGAGATCAGAGAGGCTAAACCCTAAAAGCTAGCCTATGGTATGATTGTTGTTCGTCCTATGGACTAAAACCCTCCGGTTTATATAGACACCAGAGAGGGCTAGGGTTACACAGAGTCGGTTACAATGGTAAGAGATCTACATATCCATTTCGCCAAGCTTGCCTTCCACACCAAGGAAAGTCCCTTCCGTACACGGGACGAAGTGTTCAATCTTGTATCTTCATAGTCCAGGAGTCCGGCCAAACGCCTCCGGCCAGCGGCGACGGCGTCCGCGAGGAACGCGGCGAGAGGGGCCGCGAGCCCGTCCATGGCCATCTTAAGGAGCCCGTCCTCCCCGGGCGGCACGTCGGCGGTGGACTCGGCGCCCTCCGGCAGCCCGTCGACGCGCGGCAGCGGCAGCTGCACGAAGCGGAGGCGACCTGACAGGTGCGGCGGCGCGGGTGGGAGCCTGGCGAGGTTCCGCGGCGTGGAGACGAAGGCGACGGTGTGGCCGCGGGCGGCGAGGCGCCTGGAGAGGTCGAGGAATGGGAGCATGTGCCCGAACGCCAGCCACGGGAACATCACCACCTCCAGCTGCCCGCCGGCTTCCTCCATATGGACGTGAGCTGAGCTGAGCTGATCGGCAATGGAGGCTGGAGAAGAAGCAAATTAATCAAGGTGGTTGACTCTCTTCTGGTGGAGCAGCCTGAGAATGGTGATATGCGACGATCGATCCGACCGCGTGTGTATATATAATTCTACTCCGCAGAGGCGAGCTGGCGCTTCTCGTGGCGTGGCTGATATTTTAAGCTTTGAGATTGGTACGGATGTAAGCATCATTTGTGATTTGCTACCGCTAACGACCAATTGAAAGTGAGGATAATGGCCTGGCCGAATATATATACTTGGGATAATGACAACTTAGCCAAATCAGGATCATGACCTGGCCGATCAAAGTCAGAAGAGTAGAATGTATAGTTTATCTTGGGATAATGTGATTAAGGAGCCAGAAGTCATCGCCGACACAAAACTTTCAGAGAACGTGGTAGCAATTTCTCACTCAAACATCCCTTTCTGGACTTGCATCGATTGATTACTATGCATTTTGGTAACGTCTCAGGTGCTCCACAAGATGGTCAATGTGTACCGCTACCTGTCGTGCCCTGTCTTCGAGAACCTCTCACGCATGAACATGAATTGAACGAACACTACAACATGGTACTTGTACTAAAGTTAGTATAGAGTTGAGTCATATATTTTGGAACGGAGGGAGTAGAAATTTGGAGGCACTAAAAATACGCCTTTAAAAGGTCGCCGCCAAATATGTAACGAGGTGATTGAAGAAAACACTAGAGTCAATCACGAAGGCAAAGGTCTAACATAGGCATTATGCAAAAACGCCTCCGATGCTCAGGCCTTTGAGGGCGATTTCGACGTCTCCATGCTCAAATCGAGGCATTTTCAGAAATGCCGACAAACCGCTGTGCACCGGCTGCTTAAAAAGTAGGATCCGGCTTGCCTGCTCCCTTCACATGCTCCCATCCGTGCTTCCACTTCATCCTACGGCTGTCCTTTTCTCTTTTCTCTTTCTAATCTAATCATTTCCCCCCTGATTTTAAGAGATGGGGCCGGAGCACGTTGGGAGAGTAGGCAAGTCTCGTTCGCTTAAAAAAGGCCTATCGACTATGCTGGATCTACAAAACAGGACCTCTAACTTTTGTTCCATTAGCGGTATGGGACTAAAATGTTTCAAGTCTGACCAACCTCCCGTGAGCAAAAGCTAAATCTGAGATAATTAACATGTATTGCATGATTCGAACACATCCCTGGCTGTGTATAACTTTGCACTCATACCACTACAATAAGTAAAGCATTTAGATTAAGTTACAAACCAACCATTTGTTAATCCAGACGAGCAGGCCTTCCGATCAAAAATCATCACGCAACTCATCTCCGATATGCCAATAATCTCGTCAGCAGCGGATTGAACGACGACGGCCAAGAACGAAATACTCATGCGGCTTTGAACACTGAAGGTCCCGTAACAGCAGCACTGCCACCCGCATCAGCCGCAATATGTGGCCAGTTTGCCGCTGCCGGACCTGCCGCGCTGCATCGATCTAAGAGCATTTTCCTAAGACGCCTGTCGGTGTCAAAACCGGCAGATCTCGGGTAGGGGGTTTCGAACTGTGCGTCTAGGCCGGATGATAACAGGAGGCAGGGGACACGATGTTTTAGCCAGGTTCGGGCCCTCTTGATGGAGGTAAAACCCTACGTTCTGCTTGATTAATATTGATCATATGGGTAGTACAAGAGTAGATCTACCACGAGATCAGAGAGGCTAAACCCTAAAAGCTAGCCTATGGTATGATTGTTGTTCGTCCTATGGACTAAAACCCTCCGGTTTATATAGACACCAGAGAGGGCTAGGGTTACACAGAGTCGGTTACAATGGTAAGAGATCTACATATCCATTTCGCCAAGCTTGCCTTCCACACCAAGGAAAGTCTCTTCCGTACACGGGACGAAGTGTTCAATCTTGTATCTTCATAGTCCAGGAGTCCGGCCGAACGCCTCCGGCCAGCGGCGACGGCGTCCGCGAGGAACGCGGCGAGAGGGCCGCGAGCCCGTCCATGGCCATCTTAAGGAGCCCGTCCTCCCCGGGCGGCACGTCGGCGGTGGACTCGGCGCCCTCCGGCAGCCCGTCGACGCGCGGCAGCGGCAGCTGCACGAAGCGGAGGCGACCTGACAGGTGCGGCGGCACGGGTGGGAGCCTGGCGAGGTTCCGCGGCGTGAAGACGAAGGCGACGGTGTGGCCGCGGGCGGCGAGGCGCCTGGAGAGGTCGAGGAACGGGAGCATGTGCCCGAACGCCAGCCACGGGAACATCACCACCTCCAGCTGCCCGCCGGCTTCCTCCATATGGACGTGAGCTGAGCTGAGCCGATCGGCAATGGAGGCTGGAGAAGAAGCAAATTAATCAAGGTGGTTGACTCTCTTCTGGTGGAGCAGCCTGAGAATGGTGATATGCGACGATCGATCCGACTGCGTGTGTATATATAATTCTACTCCGCAGAGGCGAGCTGGCGCTTCTCGTGGCGTGGATGATATTTTAAGCTTTGAGATTGGTATGGATGTAAGCATCATTCGTGATTTGCTACCGCTAACGACCAATTGAAAGTGAGGATAATGGCCTGGCCGAATATATATACTTGGGATAATGACAACTTAGCCAAATCAGGATCATGACCTGGCCGATCAAAGTCAGAAGAGTAGAATGTATAGTTTATCTTGGGATAATGTGATTAAGGAGCCAGAAGTCATCGCCGACACAAAACTTTCAGAGAACGTGGTAGCAATTTCTCACTCAAACATCCCTTTCTGGACTTGCATCGATTGATTACTATGCATTTTGGTAACGTCTCAGGTGCTCCACAAGATGGTCAATGTGTACCGCTACCTGTCGCGCCCTTTCTTCGAGAACCTCTCACGCATGAACATGAATTGAACGAACACTATAACATGGTACTTGTACTAAAGTTAGTATAGAGTTGAGTCATATATTTTGGAACGGAGGGAGTAGAAATTTGGAGGCACTAAAAATACGCCTTTAAAAGGTCGCCCCCAAATATGTAACGAGGTGACTGAAGAAAACACTAGAGTCAATCACGAAGGCAAAGGTCTAACATAGGCATTATGCAAAAACGCCTCCGATGCTCAGGCCTTTGAGGGCGATTTCGACGTCTCCATGCTCAAATCGAGGCATTTTCAGAAATGCCGACAAACCGCTGTGCACCGGCTGCTTAAAAAGTAGGATCCGGCTTGCCTGCTCCCTTCACATGCTCCCATCCGTGCTTTCACTTCATCCTACGGCTGTCCTTTTCTCTTTTCTCTTTCTAATCTAATCATTTCCCCCCGATTTTAAGAGATGGGGCCGGAGCACATTGGGAGAGTAGGCAAGTCTCGTTCGCTTAAAAAAGGCCTATCGACTATGCTGGATCTACAAAACAGGACCTCTAACTCTTGTTCCATTAGCGGTATGGGACTAAAATGTTTCAAGTCTGACCAACCTCCCGTGAGCAAAAGCTAAATCTGAGATAATTAACATGTATTGCATGATTCGAACACAGCCCTGGCTGTGTATAACTTTGCACTCATACCACTACAATAAGCAAAGCATTTAGATTAAGTTACAAACCAACCATTTGTTAATCCAGACGAGCAGGCCTTCCGATCAAAAATCATCACGCAACTCATCTCCGATATGCCAATAATCTCGTCAGCAGCGGATTGAACGACGACGGCCAAGAACGAAATACTCATGCGGCTTTGAACACTAAAGGTCTCGTAACAGCAGCACTGCCACCCGCATCAGCCGCAATATGTGGCCAGTTTGCCGCCGCCGGACCTGCCGCGCTGCATCAATCTAAGAGCATTTTCCTAAGACGCCTGTCGGTGTCAAAACCGGCGGATCTCGGGTAGGGGGTTCCGAACTGTGCGTCTAGGCCGGATGATAACAGGAGGCAGGGGACACGATGTTTTAGCCAGGTTCGGGCCCTCTTGATGGAGGTAAAAACCTACATTCTGCTTGATTAATATTGATGATATGGGTAGTACAAGAGTAGATCTACCACGAGATCAGAGAGGCTAAACCCTAAAAGCTAGCCTATGGTATGATTGTTGTTCGTCCTATGGACTAAAACCCTCCGGTTTATATAGACACCAGAGAGGGCTAGGGTTACACAGAGTCGGTTACAATGGTAGGAGATCTACATATCCATATCGCCAAGCTTGCCTTCCACGCCAAGGAAAGTCCCTTCCGGACACGGGACGAAGTGTTCAATCTTGTATGTTCATAGTCCAGGAGTCCGGCCGAAGGTATAGTCCGGTCATCCGGACACCCCCTAATTCAGGACTCCCTCAGTAGCCCCCGAACCAGGCTTCACTAACGACGAGTCCGACGCGCAAATTGTCTTCGGCATTGCAAGGCGGGTTCTTCTCCAAATTCCGTGTACCTGTTGAACAGTGGCCGGTTTCTTGTAAATGTAGTGCTCCTTGGCTTCTACGCCCAATAATGGCCGTTTTCCATGTGTCAAACGAATACGAAAAGTCAGAGTGTTTTTTATATTTACACCCCTAGCCGCGTATGAGCTGCCTATTTAAGGGGACAAGGATTTAGATCCAAACCACACCTTCTCACTTCCGCGAGTATTCATCAGAGCGTATCTGACAAAGGTCCATTCCATCATGGCCGGCCGCCACAGCTCCTCCTCTCGCCCTTCCAGCCCTCAGCCTGGAGATTGGAAGAGGTGCTCCATCCTGCACAGCGAGCTAGTGACGCTCCAGACCAAGGGATTTCTCCCCCGGCCTATATGGTCCCGGTTCGAGCCGGACTTGCCACCTATAATGGCGGAGAGCAAGCGGAGAGCGCCCCCAATCCCTCCAAAGGAGAGCGGGTATGCCTTGCCCCTTACTTAATAAGAGGGCTCGGATTTCCAATTCATCCGTTTCTCCGGGGGCTTCTGAAGTTCTATGGCCTCCAGCTGCACAACCTCACGCCTGCCTCCATATTGCATATCGCGGGCTTCATAGCCCTTTGCGAGCTGTTCTTGGGCTGCGAGGCTCATTTCGCGCTGTGGAAAAGGCTATTCTGCGTTGTGCCCCGCTCTAAGGAGGGGTCAATATATCAAGTGGGCGGAGCCGAAGTGTGGCGCATCGCCGGGACCGGATATCTATCCGGAACCCCAAAGAAGGCGTCCGAAGACTGGCCTTCGGAATGGTTTTATATAGAGGACGTCCCGCTACCGGATCCTGTCCGGATCGGCCTCCCTGAGTTCGACAGTGCTCCCCTAAAGAAGCGCCTAAGCTGGCGTCCACGGAGCCCTCTGAGGGAAAGTGACATGGACGTTATTTACCTGATGGGCCGGATAAGATTGTTAGCTCATTCTGGACTGACCATGATCGGGGTCATGGCCGCATGCATCATGCGAGGGGTGCAGCCGCTTCAGTATAGAGGCCGCCCCATGTGGGACTTCAACGGGGAGGACGACGCCACCTGCTACGGCCGTAAGGGGCCGGATTCGGCTGCGGCTCTAATAAAGACCTTGTTCGCTTTGTACAAGGGAGAAGAGGAGGAATTTCTCCGTGTCAACCCACGGGGTGGATTTTCTATGTACAATCCCCCAAGTTGGGTAAGTGGACACTTTTACTTGCCCATCCGTTTTATATTCCCATTGTTAAATTTTCAGTCTAACGACTTCAACGCGGGAACTGCGCCAGGCTGTTAAAGAAATAAACAACCCTCCTCCACAACCCGAGGATCCGGGACAGTCCCTCGACCCGGGCTCTCAAGAGGATCCGGACTTATCTTTGGAGCTGATTGATGGAGTGTTTCATCAATTGAGCAAGGACAACGCCTTGCTGGCCATTACGGCCGATTATCCAGGGCTACTCCTAGCCTCACAAGTAACTGAGACCGGAGTCCCATCACTTTGAAAAGGGATCTGTCCTCGCGTGTTTTCGATTGCCATATGACAACTGTGTTTTGCAAGGGAGGTCCTTGAGACGGGAGGCCGAGCCTGCGGCGACTAGCCAACGAGGGGCGGCAAGGCCCCGCGAGTTGAAAAGAAGTGCGGTCCGGACTAAGGCACCGGCGCAAAGGTATAGTGCACCGCCTTATTCCCAGGTGTTATTCCTTTGAGGCATATTAACGCTCGTGCTCTCTTCAGGACAAAGAGACCTCGCCGGACTATATCCAGAGAGGCTGCCAATCGCGCCTCCACCAGTCAGGCTCCAAAGCCTGGTCCAGAAGCGGAGGCGAACACGAGGCGCACACCGGACGCTCCTCCGACGGAGGATGCGGACAGGCTGTCTGCCACCAATTCCGAGGTGGAGAGTGCCATGAACCACAGGCGTCGCCGGACAGTTCTTCGCGACGCTTGTTTCTCCCAAGAGGCATTGGATGCCTTTAATTCGGGAGACGCGTACCTCCGTGCCGCTCAAAATGGTCTAGCCAGAGCCACAAAGCAGTATGTGAAAGACATATGGGTAAGAAAATTTTGGTAATTATATATATATATATATATACCAGTAACCCCCGAGACTTGAAACAGTTAGAATAACTGTTTTAAGGATCATTTGTTATGCAGGTTCTTACAAAAAAGAATACCCTACTGTCCCAGGAGCTGGAAGAGTGCAAAGCCCAACTTGAGGCCGCACTAGCCGCGGCAGGGGAGCCCAAGGAGAACCCTCTGGTAACATACGCTTCGAAAGATAAGTATTTTGCGAAGTGCGGCGTGGGTGCAAATCTGACAAATGAAATTGCAGATGGCACCAGATTAAATCCGGAAGTGCAACAACTCTGACGCCAGCTAAAGGCTGGTGAGAGCGTGCTGACAAAGGTGAGGCGGGAGAAGAACGATCTCCAAGATGCCAACACCAAGCTGGGCATTGAACTGAAGGACGTTCGTGCCCAGCTGTTGGACACTGTGAAGGAGAATCAATGGCTTCAACGCAGCATATATAGTAAGTGCTTAAATGAACTTTGAAAAAAGAGTTCGACGAGGAAGTCGACTAACAAAGTAATGTCTGTAGGTATGCTGACAGGTCGTCCTGTAGAGGAAATGCCCGGTTCTACGGATGACCTTCTTCCCGAGCTCTCACAACTGCATGAGCGAGTTCGGTAGGTGATTCAAGGCGTCGCCCAGGCCTTGTGGGCATCCGTCTCCATGCCCGAAGGCCTTGGAGAGCTTGTAGAGAAGCTGAAGGGAGCGCAACGACGCTTCCGATTGTGAAAGATGTCGGCATGCCGTCAAGGCGCCAGGGAGGCCTGGGCCATGGTGAAGACGTGGTACACAAAGGCTGACCCAAACCACATGGCCGAGGTCGGACCCGTAGGGCCCGATGGGAAGGAGATCCATGTGAGCTTAGTATACGTCCAAGTAGAATTGGCCGCAAAGTATTCCCAACAGGACTGTAAACTAGACAGCCTGTTAGATGGTATTGAAGAGGAATACAATCATTCAGATTGACTATGTAATTTTCATTGACATGTGTAATGCCTTCTAGCCGGATTGTAGATCGTTTGTCATGGCCGACCTTTTCGCTTCAACCTCGGGACCTGATGGTCCGGAGTGTGTCCGAATACCCTTGCGGTTATATAAGAACTGGGGTATGCATGGAGACCAGGTGTAGGGGTCATTAGTGCTTGAACAGACAAGTGCCCAACTAGTTATGTTATATTACATGGTTAGTAAGAAACATCTTCCACGGAGAATAGTTCCGTTAGGGGTTCCTTTCCCTGGGAGGCATGCCCTAAAGTGCATGTCCATTCTGCGAAAAGAGACGCAGGAAAAACATCTGGGGGCGTATAGATAAATAAGTGAAAGAAAAGATCATCTTTAGTTCACCGGCCGAATATTCCCTTAAAAACACTAGCTTTCAGCTTCACCCAGTCTGAGGTACACATCCGGCTGACCCAGCAGTAACAATTGCAGAGGTGCTCCCTTTACCACCTAGCCGAACAATCGTGAGCGTATGGGTAAGCACAGGAGCCAGGCAACCCAGCTTGGCCAAAACTTAAGTCATATCGATGCATATAATGGCGAATAAAAGGTACATGCGGAAGTATGACACATGTGTTGGGCATGAAGCCCGTATAAATAAGCTTCTGTGTAAAGAAGCCCCCAGGTTTAATGAGCGCGGATAGCGCATCACTTTATGAGCCTTTAAAGGCTATAAGAGAGAGGAGAAGGAGAGAAATGTAAGACAGAAAGTATATAAAAAATGGACAGAGGAAGGAGACGAACACAAAGTCTGGTGCTAGGCATAGAATCTTCGTAGACGGGCTGCGTTCCATGGGTTCGGCTCGAGTCGGTTATCCGATGCATCTCGCAGGCGGTACACTCCACCAGTTAGGACTTGGTCGATTATGAAGGGACCTTCCCACTTAGGCTTGAGTTTGTCCTTTTTCTTGCCCGGCGGGCGTAGAACTAATTCGCCAATGTTGTAATTTGTGGCCCGTACTTCTCTGCTTTGGTATCTTCGAGCTTGCTATTGATAAAATGTGGATCGGGCTTTTGCCACGTCTTGCTCTTCCTCCAAGGCGTCCAAACTGTCCTGTCGATCGAGCTCGGCTTCTCTTTCTTCGTACATGCGCACTCGAGGTGAGTCATGAATTATGTCGCAGGGCAAAACTGCCTCTGCGCCGTACACCATGAATAATGATGTGTATCCGGTGGTGTGATTTGGCATGGTCCGCAGCCCCCAGAGTACGGAGTCGAGCTCCTCTACCCAGTATGGAGTCAAAAATTGTTAATTGCCTATTCACCCCCCTCTAGTCAACCATATCGATCCTTTCAATTGGTATCAGAGCGTCGTCTCTTTATTAAGGACTTTACCATCCAAAGAGTATGGTTGATACCGTAGACGGTGTGGAGGAACACTCCGGTGTGAATCCAACCTCGTCTATGGGCGATGGGGGAACCTCGGTCTCTCGTGAGGAGTTCAATGTGGCCTTGGAGACATTGAAAACCTCCATGACGACCGAAGTTGAAAGCATGTTTACTAAATTTCTTGAGGGGCTTAAACTATCCACCGCACCGTTGAAAGTGGGTGACCCCGCCGACAAGGTGACAGATGCTATCCCCGACAAGGGGGAAGCTAGTAGTGAAAAGGCTCATTCTTCTAGTGGTAAGAATGGCACCGGCATCTTTGCCCATGTGGAACCACCACTTGTTTATGGTGGACCGGTTCCTTCCACTCATTTGAATCATGTCGGTCCTCCCCCTAAGATTGTGAAAAATGAGGACTTTGATTCTTGGGTTTACCGCTTTAAACGTCATTTAAATCATGTGAACACTAACCTTTGGAGAATCATTGAAGAAGGTTTCTATCCGCATGATCCAAGCAACTTCACTCCTCGAGAAGCCGCGGACAATCAATTCAATGAGAATGCTCTCTTCATCATTCAAGATGCAATTCCACCCGAAGACCTACCTCATCTTCGTCCCTTCGCCTTGGCCAAAGATGCATGGCATTGTGTTGTCTCTCTCTACCGGGGAAGCGCAAGCATTCAATGCTCCAACTATGAAGTGGTGCAAGATGAGGCCGATGAGTTTGCAATGAAAGAAGATGAAGAACCTCGTGAGCTTTATTGGAGAGTAACAAAAGTCGTGGTCTCACTACGAGATCCCGGGAGCAAGGACACGGATGACAATTGGATCAAGCGCAAATTCCTCAAGGCAATGATGCCCTATCACAAGGCCATGTCCTCCATCATTCGTCAAAGACCGGACTTCCACACTTTGACCTCAAACGAAGTGTTGGATGAGTTTGTGGCCATGAACATTTTGGACAAAACCGCCGACAATTTTGGAGCAAAGAAGTCTAACCTTGCATTGAAGGCCAAGCTCACCGTTGAAGAAGAAGAAGAGGAAGAAGAGGAGAGCAACCCCAAAGATACGAAGTATGCGTATCATGAACACATGGCACTTGCTTCAAGGCAATTTTGGAGCAAGAAAAACTCGAGGCCAAACTTTAGCAAAAACAACTCAAGTGGCACGAAGAGCAAGCAACATGTAAGGACTTGCTACAATTGTGGCGACATGAGTCATTTTGTTGCGGAGTGCCCGTATGAGAAGAGGGAAGACAATGGTGGCAAGCTCATCCGAAAGGACAAGGCCAAGTCGTTCCCCAACAAGAGCAACTTCACCAACAAGACTCCTCCCAAGGCATTGGTGGTACAAGAAGAGTACAATGAGGATGATGACGATGATGAAAGTGATGAGTCGGTTGCCATGGCCTCCGTTGCCATTGCGACGACTCCACGGGTGTCTCTCTTCGACTCACCCAATGAGAGTATCACCGCCAAGTGCCTCATGGCTAAAGCCACCAACAAGGTAACCTCCAACATCAAAACTACCATCATTAATCATCCTTCTTCGATGGATAGCATTAATGAACTTGAGGAGCTAATGTGGAGGCTAATGAGTTTGAGGCCTTTATGGGCAAACTCAAGGGAAAAATCCAAGAAGCACTTTGTTGCTCTCTTGGAACAACTTGGTGAAGCCAATGACATGATCGAGGCTCACAAAAACACCATCACTAAGATGGAAGGCATAGTCATGACTATGCCGATGAGATTTCGGATCTTTCCAATGCTCTTGAGGAAGAGCGTGGTCTTCGTTTGGATCTTGAGGAGTCACACAACGTTGATCACGCTAAGTTAAAGAAAGATTATGATCATGTCCTCATTGTTTCTCATGTGCTAAACTCCGATAAGGCCGAACTTGAGGTTGATTTTGCTAGACTCAAAGAGGAGTTTGATCTACTTGACAAGGCTCACAAGGTCTTGAAGGGTGCTCATGCTAGCCTCAAAGAGTCGCATGATCAACTTCAAGTAAAGCTAACCAAGGAAAAAGCCACTTTCCCTCATATGATGTTAATATATAATGCAAATGCTACTAACCCGTGTTGTGAGCATGTGCATCTCGTTGAGGAGAACGCTAAGCTAAAGGGGCAACTTGAGAGAGGTCTTGCGACTTGCATACAAGGCAAGAAGAACCTCAACGATCTCTTGATCAACCAAAAGGGAGTTGTGGCCAAGGAAGGGGTTGGGTACGTTCCCGACTCCAAGAACAAGAAGAAGAATGACAAGACCAAACGACCTCCTCCTCTCATGCAAACCTTTGTGAAGGAGGGAGAGAGTGCCTCCGAGGATAAGAAGAAGAACATTGCAAAGGGCGGCAATGTCAAGAAGGGCAATGCCACCCCTCCCATCAAAGCCGGTGATTTTAATCCTTCTTATGTGTTATGCCGTGCTAGTGATGGGCATGTTTATGCCAAATTTGTTGGTTCTCTTCATGAATACATTGAATGGTCTATTTGGGTTCCAAAGACCCTTGTTCCTAACATCAAAGGACCCATTACAAAATGGGTACCTAAAACCAAGCATTGATCTCTTGTAGGTGTTTGCTTCCGGTGGGGGATCATGGTTGCTCGATAGCGGAGCTACAAATCATATGACCGGAAGCAAGGACTTGGTGGTGGACGTGCACAAGGTTCCATCTATGCCCACCAATGTCGAGTGGGGTGACAACTCATCTTCTAAGGTATTGGGGCTTGGCAAGGTGGTCATCTCTCATGATCTCATGATCGAGAAGGTCATGCTTGTTGAGTCCCTTGCATACAATTTACTTTCCGTTCGTCAACTTGCAATCATGGGATTTGCCACTTTCTTTGATATCGATACCGTGGCCCTCTTGTGGAGCAAGACTCTTAAAGTAGCCTTTGTTGGGCATGTCGAGAACGGTCTATATGTGATTAACTTTTCGGAGCGACCCACTAAGACCGCTACGTGCCTAATGGCTAAAGTTGATGTGGGATGGCTTTGGCATCGGCGGTTAGCCCACGTCAATATGAGATCTTTGCAAAGTCTCCTCAAGGGGGACCATGTCCATGGACTAACGAATGTTAGTTTTGCTAAAGATCGTGCTTGCAGTGCGTGTATCGAAGGAAAGCTACATGAGAAGGCTCACCCTCCCACGACTATCATTTATTCAAAGAGGCCTTTGGAGCTCCTTCACATGGATCTCTTTGGGCCTCCATCCATCGATAGTCTTGGAGGTAGGAAGTATTGCTTGGTGATTGTGGATGACTACTCAAGGTACACGTGGGTGTATTTCTTCAAGAGGAAGAGAGAGACCCAACAAACCGTCATTGACTTTGCAAATGAAGCACAACGTCAATACAATGCAAAGATCTTGACAATAAGAAGTGACAACGGCACTGAGTTCAAGAACTACACCTTGGATGAGTTTCTTAGTGATGAGGGGATCAAGCATCAATATTCCGCACCTTACACCCCTCAACAAAACGGTGTTGCGGAGAGGAAAAACCAGACTTTGATGGATGCGGCAAGGACCATGATGGCGGAGTTCAAGTCTCCGTACAAATTTTGGGCCGAAGCCATCAACACCGCGTGTCATGCATCCAATCGGCTCTACCTCCGCAAGGGCTTGAACAAGACTCCATATGAGATACTCACCGGTAACAAGCCCAACCTCAAGTATTTCCGGGTGTTCAGGTGTAAGTGTTTTATTCTCAAGAAAGGTGTTTGGTTGTCTAAATTTGAGGCTAGAGCTTATGAGGGCATATTTGTTGGTTATGCTACAAACTCTCATGCTTACCATGTCCTCAATAAATCCACGGGACTTATTGAGGAGACGTGTAACGTGGAGTTTGATGAGAATAATGGCTCCCAAGTGGAGCAAAGTGGCACTTGTGATGTAGGTGATGAAATTCCTCCCCAAGCCATAAGAAGAATGGGTGTTGGCTTTATGCTACCCATTGAGGAACCCCTTGTGGCCGAAGGAGAAGGACAAAGCTCCACTCAAGCGGAGCCATCACCAACCCAAGGCCCACACGCTTCCGAAGAACAACATGAAGGCCCTTATCCTCAAGAACATGACCAAGGGCAAGATCACGCTCAAGACGGTGTTGACACATCAAGTGATGCCCAAGGTCAAGTTCTCTCCTCCGAGCGAGTTCAAGAACAAGAACAAGCTCAAGACAACGCTCAAGATGATCAAGTGACCACTCCTCGTCTCACCCCCGAGGAGGAATTAGAGTGTCGTGCCGACAAGGTTTCTTCCAAGCTCTCCACCAAGGATCATCTCATGACGAATGTGCTTGGAAGCTTATGAAAGGGGGTAAGCACTCATAGACAATTAGCAAATTATTGTGAGCATCACGCGTTTGTCTCTTGTGTGGAACCCCACAAGGTCTATGAGGCGCTAGAAGATCCAGATTGTCTCAATGCCATGCATGAAGAACTCAACAACTTCGAGTGCAACAAAGTGTGGAGATTGGTGCCAAGACCGAAGGGGAACCACAATGTCATCGGAACCAAGTGGATATTTAAGAACAAGAAAGATGCCCATGGGATTATCATTCGCAACAAGGCTCATTTGGTAGCACAAGGCTACTCCCAAGTCGAGGGTATCGACTACGGTGAAACCTTTTCTCCCGTTGCTCGTCTTGAATCTATTCGCATGTTGATTGCCTATGCTTCTCATCATAACTTTAAGTTACAACAAATGGATGTGAAGAGTGCTTTTCTTAATGGTCCCATTAATGAATTGGTTTATGTCAAGCAACCCCCCGGGTTCGAGGATCCCTACTTTCCCGATCATGTGTATCAACTCGGTAAGGCACTCTATGGCCTTAAACAAGCCCCACGTGCGTGGTATGACCACCTTACCGAGTTGTTACAATACCGTGGTTTCGAAGTTGGCCTAATCGACCCCACTCTTTTTACTAAGAAGGTCAAAGGGGAGTTGTTTGTGTGCCAATTATATGTTGATGATATTATCTTTGGTTCCCCTAACAAAGCTTTCAATGAGGAATTTGCCGCTCTCATGACCTCAAAGTTCGAGATGTCTTCCATGGGAGAGTTGAAGTTCTTTCTAGGGTTCGAAGTGAAGCAAAGAAGAGAAGGAACCTTCATGAATCAAGCCAAATATACTCAAGACATGCTCAAAATATTCAAGCTAAGTGATGTCAAGCCGGCTTCCACTCCCATGCCCACCAAGTGCCAACTCGACATAGATCCCAATGGTAAAGCAGTGGATCAAAAGGTATATCGCTCCATGATAGGTTCCTTGCTTTACCTTTGTGCATCTAGACCGGATATCATGTTGAGTGTGGGAATTTGTGCATGTTTTCAAGCCGCACCTAAGGAAAGTCACTATGTGGCGGTCAAACGAATCTTTCGATATTTGGCTCATACCCCAAACTTTGGCCTATGGTACCCAAGAGGAGCAAACTTCAAGCTTGTAGGGTATTCGGATTCCGATTGGGCGGGAGACAAAGTGGATAGGAAGTCCACTTCCGAAGGGTGCCAATTTCTTGGTTGCTCTTTTGTAAGTTGGTCTTCCAAAAAGCAAAGTTGTGTGTCTCTCTCGTCCACCGAAGCGGAGTATGTGGCGGCCGGTAGTTGTTGTGCACAACTCTTATGGATGAGGCAAACTTTAAAGGATTACGGTGTCATTTGTGACAAAGTGCCTCTTTGGTGTGACAGTGAAAGTGCCATCAAGATCTCTCTCAACCCGGTGCAACACTTCAAGACGAAGCATATTGAGATTCGGTATCACTTCATCCGGGATCACATTAGGCGAGGAGAGATCGAGCTCAACTATGTCAACACTCATGATAACCTTGCAGATATCTTCACGAAGCCCTTGGATGAAGCAAGATCTCGTGAGTTAAGGCATGAGCTAAATATCATTGATTCGAGCAATGTTGCTTGAACCCTTGCACACCCCACCATACTCAACGTGTTGTCCTGTTTAGATGTAGGCATAGACATATGGGGAGTGATGTTCTCTCAATGAACTCTCACTCCCCCCATTATGCATAAATCGATCAAGTCTTTCACATTAGCCATGTTTGATGGTACTTGTGCTTCAAAGACGAGTTTTGGTCATGGACCCAAGGATAATTCTTCGCGGTGCCATACCAATTGACTCAAACATAGGTGGCTAATGAAGGAAATATGCCCTAGAGGCAATAATAAAGTTATTATTTATTTCCTTATTTCATGATAAATGTTTATTATTCATGCTAGAATTGTATTAACCGGAAACATAATACATGTGTGAATACATAGACAAACAGAGTGTCACTAGTATGCCTCTACTTGACTAGCTCGTTAATCAAAGATGGTTATGTTTCCTAACCATAGACAAAGAGTTGTTATTTGATTAACGGGATCACATCATTAGGAGAATGATGTGATTGACTTGACCCATTCCGTTAGCTTAGCACTCGATCGTTTAGTATGTTGCTATTGCTTTCTTCATGACTTATACATGTTCCTATGACTATGAGATTATGCAACTCCCGTTTACCGGAGGAACACTTTGTGTGCTACCAAACATCACAATGTAACTGGGTGATTATAAAGGAGCTCTACAGGTGTCTCCAAAGGTACATGTTGGGTTGGCGTATTTCGAGATTAGGATTTGTCACTCCGATTATCGGAGAGGTATCTTTGGGCCCTCTCGGTAATGCACATGACATAAGCCTTGCAAGCATTGCAACTAATGAGTTAGTTGCGAGATGATGTATTACAGAACGAGTAAAGAGACTTGCCGGTAACGAGATTGAACTAGGTATTGAGATACCGACGATCGAATCTCGGGCAAGTAACATACCGATGACAAAGGGAACAACGTATGTTGTTATGCGGTCTGACCGATAAAGATCTTCATAGAATATGTAGGAGCCAATATGAGCATCCAGGTTCCGCTATTGGTTATTGACCGGAGATGTGTCTCGGTCATGTCTACATTGTTCTCGAACTCGTAGGGTCCGCACGCTTAAGGTTTCGATGACAATTATATTATGAGTTTATGAGTTTTGATGTACCGAAGGAGTTCGGAGTCCCGAATGAGATTGGGGATATGACGAGGAGTCTCGAAATGGTCGAGACGTAAATATCGATATATTGGACGACTATATTCGGACATCGGAAAGGTTCCGAGTGGTTCGGGTATTTTTCGGAGTACCGGGGAGTTACGGGAATACGGGGGAAGAAGTATATGGGCCTTATTGGGCTTTAGGGGAGGGGGAAAGGCAGGCCGCGCGCCCCCCAAGGCCTAGTCCGAATTGGACTAGGGGGAGGGGCTGCTCCCCCTCCTTCCTTCTCTTCCCTCTTCCCCTTCCTTGTCTCCTACTCCTACTACATGGAAGGACTCCTAGTTGGACTAGGAAAGGGGGAATCCTACTCCCGGTGGGAGTAGGACTCCCCTAGGGTGCGCCATAGAGAGGGCCGGCCCTCCCCTCCTCCACTCCTTTATATACGGGGGCAGGGGGCACCCCATAGACACACAAGTTGATCCACGTGATCGTTTTCTTAGCCGTGTGCGGTGCCCCCTTCCACCATAATCCTCAATAAAATTGTAGCGGTGCTTAGGCGAAGCCCTGCGACGGTAGAACATCAAGATCGTCACCACACCGTCGTGCTGACGGAACTCTTCCCCGACACTTTGCTGGATCGGAGTCCGGGGATCGTCATCAAGCTGAACGTGTGCTAAAACTCGAAGGTGCCGTAGTTTCGGTGCTTGATCGGTCGGGCCGTGAAGACGTACGACTACATCAACCGCATTGTACTAACGCTTCCGCTGTCGGTCTACAAGGGTACGTAGATGACACTCTCCCCTCTCGTTGCTATGCATCACCATGATCTTGCGTGTGCTTAGGAAATTTTTGAAATTACTACGTTCCCCAACAGTGGCATCCGAGCCTAGGTTTTATGCGTTGATGTAATATGCACGAGTAGAACACAAGTGAGTTGTGGGTGATATAAGTCATACTGCTTACCAGCATGTCACACTTTGGTTCGGCGGTATTGTTGGATGAAGCGGCCCAGACCGACATTACGCGTACGCCTACACGAGACTGGTTCTACCGACGTGCTTTGCACACAGGTGGCTGGCGGGTGTCAGTTTCTCCAACTTTAGTTGAACCGAGTGTGGCTATGCCCGGTCCTTGTGAAGGTTAAAACAAGACCAACTTGACAAACTATCGTTGTGGTTTTTGATGCATAGGTAAGAACGGTTCTTGCTAAGCCCGTAGCAGCCAGTAAAACTTGCAACAACAAAGTAGAGGACGTCTAACTTGTTTTTGCAGGGCATGTTGTGATGTGATATGGTCAAGACGTGATGAGATATAAGTTGTTGTATGAGATGATCATGTTTTTTGAAGTTATCAGCAACTGGCAAAATCCTTATGGTTGTCTCTCTATTGCATAAGATGCAAACGTCCAATAATTGCTTTACTTTATCGCTATGCGGTAGCAATAGTTGCAAGAGCAATTGTTGGCGAGACGACCACGTGACGACACATTGATATAGATCAAGATGATGGAGATCATGGTGTCATGTCGGTGACGATATAGATCATGACAGTACTTTGGAGATGGAGATCAAAGAAGCAAGATGATGATGGCCATATCATATCACATATTTTGATTGCATATGATGTTTATCTTTTATACATCTTATTTTTGCTTAGTTTGACGGTAGCATTTTAAGATGATCTCTCACTAATTATCAAGAAGTGTTATCCCTAAGTATGCACCATTGCGAAAGTTCTTCATGCTGAGACACCACGTGATGATCGGGTGTGATAGGCTCTACGTTCAAATACAACGGGTGCAAAACAGTTGCACACGCGGAATACTCAGGTTATACTTGACGAGCCAAGCATATACAGATATGGCCTCGGAACACGGAGACCGAAAGGTCGAGCGTGAATCATATAGTAGATATGATCAACATAGTGATGTTCACCAATGAAACTGCTCCATCTCACGTGATGATCGGACATGCTTTAGTTGATTTGGATCACGTGATCACTTAGAGGATTAGAGGGATGTCTATCTAAGTGGGAGTTCTTAAGTAATATGATTAATTGAACTTAAATATATCATGAACTTAGTCCTGGTAGTATTTTGCAAATTATGTTGTAGATCAATAGCTCACGTTGTTGCTTCCCTGTGTTTATTTTGATATGTTCCTAGAGAAAATTGTGTTGAAAGATGTTAGTAGCAATGATGCGGATTGGATCCGTGATCTGAGGTTTATCCTCATTGCTGCATGGAAGAATTATGTCCTTGATGCACCGCTAGGTGACAGACCTATTGCAGGAGCAGATGCAGACGTTATGAACGTTTGGCTAGCTCAATATGATGACTACTTGATAGTTTAGTGCACCATGCTTAATGGCTTAGAATCGGGACTTCAAAGACGTTTTGAACGTCATGGACCATATGAGATGTTCCAGGAGTTGAAGTTAATATTTCAAGCAAATACCCGAGTTGAGAGATATGAAGTCTCCAACAAGTTCTATAGCTAAAAGATGGAGGAGAATCGCTCAACTAGTGAGCATGTGCTTAGATTGTCTGGGTACTACAATCGCTTGAATCAAGTGGGAGTTAATCTTCCAGATAAAATAGTGATTGACAGAATTCTCTAGTCACCATCACGAAGTTAGTAGAACTTCGTGATGAACTATAATATGCAAGGGATAACGAAAGTAATTCCCAAGCTCTTCATGATGTTGAAATCGACGAAGGTAGAAATCAAGAAAAACATCAAGTGTTGATGGTTAACAAGACCACTAGTTTCAAGAAAAGGGCAAAGGGAAGAAGGGGAACTTCAAGAAGAACGGCAAGCAAGTTGTTGCTCAAGTGAAGAAGCCCAAGTCTGGTCCTAAGCCTGAGACTAAGTGCTTCTACTGCAAAGGGACTGGTCACTGGAAGCGGAACTACCCCAAGTGATTGGCGGATAAGAAGGATGGCAAAGTGAACATAAGTATATTTGATATACATGTTATTGATGTGTACTTTACTAGTGTTTATAGCGACCCCTCAGTATTTGATACTAGTTCAGTTGCTAAGATTAGTAACTCGAAACGGGAGTTACAGAATAAACAGAGACTAGTTAAGGGTGAAGTGACGATGTGTGTTGGAAGTGGTTCCAAGATTGATATGATCATCATCGCACACTCCCTATAATTTCGGGATTAGTGTTGAACCTAAATAAGTGTTATTTGGTGTTTGCGTTGAGCATGAATATGATTTGATCATGTTTATTGTAATACGGTTATTCATTTAAGCAAGAGAATAAATTGTTGTTCTGTTTACATGAATAAAACCTTATATGGTTACGCACCCAATGAAAATAGTTCGTTGGATCTCGATCGTAGTGATACACATAATCATAATATTGAAACCAAAAGATGTAAAGTTAATAATGATAGTGCAACTTATTTGTGGCACTGCCGTTTAGGTCATATTGGTGTAAAGCGCATGAAGAAACTCCATGTTGATGGGCTTTTGGAATCACTTGATTATGAATCAGTTGATGCTTGCGAACCATGCCTCATGGGCAAGATGACTAAGACTCTGTTCTTCGGAACAATGGAGCGAGCAACAGATTTGTTGGAAATCATACATACTGATGTATGTGGTCCAATGAATATTGAGGCTCGCGACATGTATCATTATTTTCTGTTCTTCACAGATGATTTGAGCAGATATGAGTATATCTACTTGATAAAACATAAGTCCGAAACATTTGAAAAGTTCAAAGAATTTCAGAGTGAAGTGAAAAATCATCGTAACAAGAAAATAAAGTTTCTACGATCTGATCGTAGAGAAGAGTATTTGAGTTACGAGTTTGGCCTTCAGTTAAAAAGAATGTGAAATAGTTTCACTACTCACGCCACCTGGAACATCACAATGTAATGGTGTGTCCGAACGTCATAACCGTACTTTATTAGATATGGTGCGATCTATGATGTCTCTTACCGGTCTTCCACTATCGTTTTGGGGTTATGCATTAGAGACAGCTGCATTCACGTTAAATAGGGCACCATCTAAATCCGTTGAAATGACACCGTATGAACTATGGTTTGGCAAGAAACCTAAGTTGTCATTTCTTAAAGTTTGAGGTTGCAATGCTTATGTGAAAAAGTTTCAACCTGATAAGCTCAAATCCAAATCGGAGAAGTGCGTCTTCATAGGATACCCAAAAGAAAATGTTGGGTACACCTTCTATCACAGATCCGAAGGCAAGATATTCGTTGCTTTGAATGGATCCTTTCTAGAGAAGGAATTTCTCTCGAAAGAAGTGAGTGGGAGGAAAGTAGAACTTGATGAGGTAACTGTACCTGCTCCCTTATTGGAAAGTAGTTCATCACAGAAATCTGTTCCTGTGACTACTAGACCGATTAGTGAGGAAGCTAATGATGATGATCATGTAACTTTAGATCAAGTTACTACCGAACCTCGTAGGTAAAACCAGAGTGAGATCCGCACCAGAGTGGTACGGTAATCCAGTTCTGGAGGTCATGTTACTTGACCATGACGAGCCTACGAACTATGAGGAAGCGATGATGAGCCCAGATTCCGCGAAATGGCTTGAGGCCATGAAATCTAAGATGAGATCCATGTATGAAAACAAAGTATGGACTTTGATTGACTTGCCCAATGATCGGCGAGCCATTGAGATTAAATGGATCTTCAAGAGGAAGACGGGCGCTGGTAGTAGTGCTACTATCTACAAAGCTAGAATTGTCGCAAAAAGGTTTTCGACAAGTTTAAGATGTTGACTACGATGAGAGTTTCTCACTCGTATCTACAAAGCTATAATAAGTATATGTGGATGACATATTATTGATCGGAAATAATGTAGAATTATTCTGCAAAGCATAAAGGAGTGTTTGAAAGAAGTTTTTCAAAGAAAGACCTCGGCGAAGCTGCTTACATATTAAGCATCAAGATCTATAGAGATAGATCAAGACGCTTGATAAGTTTTTTCAATGAATACATACCTTGACAATATTTTGAAGTAGTTCAAAATGGAACAGTCAAAGAAAAGAGTTCTTGGCTGTGTTACAAGGTGTGAAATTGAGTAAGACTCAAAGCCCGACCACGGC
The DNA here is from genome assembly GCF_018294505.1 of Triticum aestivum. Classification (NCBI taxonomy): domain Eukaryota; kingdom Viridiplantae; phylum Streptophyta; class Magnoliopsida; order Poales; family Poaceae; genus Triticum; species Triticum aestivum. The sequence goes on from NC_057806.1 coordinate 637,104,900, forward strand.
AGAAGATAGAAAGAGAATGAAAGTCATTCCATATGCCTCAGCCATAGGTTCTATAAAGTATGCCATGCCGTGTACCAGATCTATTGTATACCCTACACTGTGTTAAGTAAGGGAGTACAATAGTGATCTAGGAGTAGATCACTGGACAGCGGTCAAAATTATCCTTAGTGGAATAAGGATATGTTTCTCGATTATGGAGATGACAAAAAGGTTCGTCGTAAAAGGGTTACATCGATACAAGTTTTGGCACTGATCCGGATGACTCTTAGTCTCAATCTGGATGCATATTGAAAGTGGGAGCAATTAGCTAGAGTAGCTCCGTGCAGAGCATTGTTGACATAGAAATTTGCAAAATACATACAGATCTGAATATGGCAGACCCGTTGACTAAACTGCTCTCACAGGCAAAACATGATCACACCTTAGTACTCTTTGGGTGTTAATCACATAGCGATGTGAACTAGATTATTGACACTAGTAAACCCTTTGAGTGTTGGTCACATAATGTAAACTATTGGTGTTAAATCACATGGCAATGTGAACTAGATTATTGACTCTAGTGCAAGTGGGAGACTGAAGGAAATATGCCCTAGAGGCAATAATAAAGTTATTATTTATTTCCTTATTTCATGATAAATGTTTATTATTCATGCTAGAATTGTATTAACCGGAAACATAATACATGTGTGAATACATAGACAAACAGAGTGTCACTAGTATGCCTCTACTTGACTAGCTCGTTAATCAAAGATGGTTATGTTTCCTAACCATAGACAAAGAGTTGTTATTTGATTAACGGGATCACATCATTAGGAGAATGATGTGATTGACTTGACCCATTCCGTTAGCTTAGCACTCGATCGTTTAGTATGTTGCTATTGCTTTCTTCATGACTTATACATGTTCCTATGACTATGAGATTACGCAACTCCTATTTACCAGAGGAACACTTTGTGTGCTACCAAACGTCACAACGTAACTGGGTGATTATAAAGGAGCTCTACAGGTGTCTCCAAAGGTACATGTTGGGTTGGCGTATTTCGAGATTAGGATTTGTCACTCCGATTGTCAGAGAGGTATCTCTGGGCCCTCTCGGTAATGCACATGACATAAGCCTTGCAAGCATTGCAACTAATGAGTTAGTTGCGAGATGATGTATTACGGAACGAGTAAAGAGACTTGCCGGTAACGATATTGAACTAGGTATTGAGATACCGACGATCGAATCTCGGGCAAGTAACATACCGGTGACAAAGGGAACAACGTATGTTGTTATGCGGTCTGACCGATAAAGATCTTCGTAGAATATGTAGGAGCCAATATGAGCATCCAGGTTCCGTTATTGGTCATTGACCGGAGACGTGTCTCGGTCATGTCTACATTGTTCTCGAACCCGTAGGGTCCGCACGCTTAAGGTTTCGATGACAGTTATATTATGAGTTTATGAGTTTTGATGTACCAAAGGAGTTCGGAGTCCCGGATGAGATCGGGGACATGACGAGGAGTCTTGAAATGGTCGAGACATAAAGATCGATATATTGGACGACTATATTCGGACATCTGAAAGGTTCCGAGTGGTTCGGGTATTTTTCGGAGTACCAGGGAGTTACGGGAATATGGGAGAAGAAGTATATGTGCCTTATTGGGCTTTAGGGGAGAGGGAGAGGCAGGCCGCGCGCCCCCCCAAGGCCTAGTCCGAATTGGACTAGGGGGAGGGGCTGCGCCCCCTCCTTCCTTCTCTTCCCTCTTCCCCTTCCTTGTCTCCTACTCCTACTACATGGAAGGACTCCTAGTTGGACTAGGAAAGGGGGAATCCTACTCCCGGTGGGAGTAGGACTCCCCTAGGGCGCACCATAGAGAGGGCCGGCCCTCCCCTCCTCCACTCCTTTATATACGGGGGCAGGGGCACCCCATAGACACACAAGTTGATCCACATGATCGTTTTCTTAGCCATGTGCGGTGCCCCCTTCCACCATAATCCTCAATAAAATTGTAGCGGTGCTTAGGCGAAGCCCTGCGACGGTAGAACATCAAGATCGTCACCACGCCGTTGTGCTGACGGAACTCTTCCCCGACACTTTGCTGGATCGGAGTCTGGGGATCGTCATCGAGCTGAATGTGTGCTAAAACTCGGAGGTGCCGTAGTTTCGGTGCTTGATCGGTCGGGCCGTGAAGACGTACGACTACATCAACCGCGTTGTGCTAACGCTTCCGCTATCGGTCTACAAGGGTACATAGATCACACTCTCCCCTCTCGTTGCTATGCTCACCATGATCTTGCGTGTGCGTAGGAAATTTTTGAAATTACTACGTTCCCCAACAGCTACGGCCACCGCCCTCTCTTTGGAGAGGTGGTGTCTCGTGGTTGTTTCATTTTTTGTGTGCCTTTCTGGCTTTGTGTGTTGCGTGGTCTTGTGGTGTCGTGTTGGCTCGGAGTGTTTGTGCAAAGACCCATTTTTTCGTGTGCTCGAAACGTGCATCTTCTTGAGCTCACGGTACTACCGCGGCTGGCCGCGGTACTACCGCTTTAGGAGGCCTGGTACTACTGCGCCACAGCACGGTACTACCGCTCAGGTGTGGTACTTCAGAAGTACCGTGCCGGGCGGTACTACCGCGTTGGGGCACGGTACTACCGCGCCGTCGAGGGAGTGTGGGGGTTATGACTCGGGCATGGGAGTTCCAACTCCCCATACCCATTCATTTGTCTCTCTCCCCATGTCTCTCTCTCGCTTAAGAACGGCGCCAGAGGCCCTCGCCGGATCTCCGTCTCCAGCCACTCTCCTCGGATTCCGGCCGGTGGGATCGTTCCCCACCACTTCCTCTTGCCATGGACCAAGGTTTTTCCCCAAATCCCTCTTTTTCTTGGCTGTTCTCTTGCTTCTAGGTTTTTGGGGAGAAACTTGTTGTTCTTGAGATTTTAGGCCAAACCTATGCAAGAGTACGATGTAGGAGAGTCGTGATGCGTAGGAATCATACTTGATATGCTGTCTTGTGGTAGCTTTGTCCAACCGTAGTACCGCCGTGGTTTCGTGGGCTTTTCTCAGATTTGAACCTATTCAAATCTGACGCGGTGCGGTACTACCGTGTCTGATGTGCGGTACTATCGCTCTTGCGGTACTACCGCCCGTCAGGTGCAGTACTACCATGCTAGCTCGTGTGGTACTACCGCTCAACAGACGCGGTACTACCGCGCTAGCCAAGGCGCTAAGGTCGTACTACCGCTCCTAGACCCGGTACTACCGTGACCTTGCACGGTACTACCGCGTCTAAGAGCGGTACTACTATCTTAGCTTCGCAGCACTTGGCAGTACTACCGTAGGGATCAAATCTCTCTCTAGGCATTTATCATGTGTGCTTTCTACTTGTTTCTCTTGCTTTGTTGTGGTCTTTGCATTAATCCCTCTTGGCTGTTGTGGGTGTTTTGCGTTTTTGTGTCTCAGGTGGTGGCTCTCGCCGTTCCAATCCCAGTCGTGACACTGGCTCCAAGCGTCTGCGCAACCCCCAAGATGAAGCCCAGAGGGCTCCAATGCCCCCAAGCGCAATGTCAAGACCACTGCCAGCAAGCAAAAGGAACCTGCTAAGGGCATGGACGAGATTTCTGTCTCTGAGTATGTCTAACGCCGGAGGATCAATCCCTATGTGACTCCTCGGGCTGTGCTCAGAGGCACTGAGATGTTCTGGAACAAGCAACAGGTTCTCATCTATCTGGATGTGATCAAGAGCAAGCGGAATACCTTCGTGGAGGTCAAGTGGATAGACATGCATCACATGCGGAAGGACAAGTTTCGTGACTATTTTGGAGAGGCTCTGGACTTGGTGGAGCAGTTTGCTATTGAGCCGGTGATCTCTTTTCACCATGACTATGACCCTGAGCTCATCTGTCAGTTCTTTGCCTCAGTGTACTTTCATCCCGGGGAGGAGCGGAGGATGACCTGAATGACCAATGGCCGTAAGCTATCTGCTACATGGAAAGAGTTCATGGATCTGCTGCACATTCCTGATGACGGACTTCACACCCCCGTTGGTGTTCGCCCCCATGCCAACTCTGAGTATGCCAACAAGAACCTGCTTCAGCCTTTCCTTGTTGAGAAGGTACTCCCCAATGGCAAGTCAACTTGGGTGTTAAACTCCTTTCTGGATATCATGCATCGCATCTTCCGCAACACTCTGTTCCCACGCATTGGCGACAAGGACAAGGTCCATGCATATCTAGTGGACATGTTGCTCATGTGCGCAGAGGCACATTCTTCTCAGACTTAGCCACTTGATGTCTCACACATCATGTGGTGTGAGCTTCGATTTGCGGTGTTCACTCGCAAGGTACCTATCTATGGACCATACCTGTTTCTGCTGCTCTCCACCACTTGGGAGAAGATGTACCCGGGTGATGAGTTCCTTGCTCCAGACTGGATTCGACATGAGTCCATCAGCCTCTGCGTCAAGCCCAACTGGGCCAACACCACTACCTGTGCTGAGGCCTCTTCTGCTAGGAGGGCTATTGGTGAGGAGGCGGCTGCTGCTGAGAATGTTGCTGAGGACCGTGCTGCTAGGTCCACCACTCCTTCCTTTGAGCCGTCATGGGCCAAGAAGCTAAAGGACAAGATGAAGACTCTCTTCTGCATGCAGGCAAAGGGATGGTACAGGGCTCACGTGGCATACAAGGAGAGTCGCCGCCGTGACAAGAAGGTTATGAGGCTCTTTGGAGAGGATGTGTCTAGCTTGTCTGAGGACGTCATCACACCTGAGGCTGCCTGGATGTCAAAGCAGGGATACAAGTGGACCAGTTCAGAGGATGACTTCGAGGAGACTATCCCCGCCGTTGAGTCTGACGAGGAGCACGAGGAGCAGTGGGACGACTTCTCTGCCTGAGCCACCAAATGTGTGTAGGTGTCATCTCTGCCTTTTTGGCGTCTCGATGCCAAAGGGGGAGAGAGTGTAGGGATTTGCATTGTGTCGTGCTTGGTGCGTTTATTTGCTTTGTCTTTTGGACCTCGTTTGTGCTTGTTTGCTCTTGTTTGGTTTGTGCTTTCGAGACCTTTCCACATATGGTGTAAGACATATGCACTTTATCTATCGTAGTTAACTTATGTGTGTGTTATCTTGTCTAGTGATAGATATGCCTTGTCTCCATAATATAGGGGGAGCTTTGATCCTAGTATTCGTGTGCCGTGCAGTCCAAAGCACTCATCTAGGTGGCACACATCTAGGGGGAGCCCGTCTATATTCTAGAGAGGAGGGGTTTGCATTTACTTAATTTTATTTTCCTTGTGCAAATCCCGTATTGTCATCAATCCACCAAAAAGGGGGAGATTGTAAGGGCATATTTATCCCTAAGTGTTTTGGTGATTGATGACAACGCATTTGCGGACTAATCGTGTGCCTTGAGTATTCCAGACACTTCATTGCTAGGCACAAGACGATTGGGTGCCCCTCAAAGAATGATGAAGACGACGTCTTTTCTACATTTCTTTTTGGTGGATTTGAGTCGTAGGAAAGCCGTACTATTAAGAGGGGGTCTGCGTTGGAAAGGTTTGGGTGGAATCATCATGTACACGTCTCCTTCTTGTCCCCTCCTTTTTCCTTGGAGCTTCCTCCGTTTTCTTGCCTCCCTTGTCTGGCTGCTGTGGTTGGTCATGGTAGTACTGCTCCCAGGAAAATGGTAGTACCGTAGGCATCCGCGGTAGTACCGTAGGCATCCGCGGTAGTACCGTGCGGTGGCACGGTAGTACCGCAGGTGCCCGTGGTAGTACCGCTCCCCTGGAGCCGCACTACCGCTGCCCACCAGGCTAGTGCCGCCCCTTTGCGGTAGTAGGGTCGGATGTAATTTTTTACATCCCACCTACCGCGGTAGTACCGCTTTCGCCGAGCGGTAGTACCGCGCTATATAGTCAGGTAGTAGTACCACCCCTCGGCAGTACTACTGTGTCGGGTTTTTGCTACTTCCGTTTCTTTGCGGAAGTAGGCACGGAAGTTCCCTTCCCCCTGGCTGGGGTGTTTGCCTTGCGGTAGTACCGCATGGGGGGTGCGGTAGTACCGCGCGTGCGGAAGTACCGCGTATGCAGAAGTACCGCCCGCAGCTCCTGCGCGTCTGTTTATCTTTTCTGTTGCTGGGGTTGCAGCAGTACCGTGGGTCAGTACGGTAGTACCGCACAGCCGTGCGGTAATACAGCTTGGTTGCAAGTAGTAGTACCGCGCGCCCTTGCGGTAGTACTGCTGGCCAGGCACGATAGTACCGCTGGCCGCGGGCTGGTTGGTGGGTAACGGTTGGATCCTTTTCCCACACTATATAAGGGGTCCCCTTCTTCCCCGTTGACTTATCTCTTCCACCCCCAAGCTCCATTATTTCTCTAAGCTCCATTTTCGCCCAATCTCCCTCACTAGCCGACCAAACTTGTTGATTTGCTTGGGAGTGGTTGAGAAGGCCTCGATCTACACTTCCACCAAGAGATATTTGATTCCCCCCCACTAATCCCTTGCAGATCTTGTTACTCTTGGATGTTTGAGCATCCTAGACGGTTGAGGTCACCGCGAAGCTATAGTCCATTGTGGTGAAGCTTCGTGGTGTCGTTGGGAGCCTCCAATTGAGTTGTGGAGATTGCCCCAACCTAGTTTGTAAAGGCTCGGTCACCGCCTCCAAGGGCACCAATAGTGGAATCACGGCATCTTGCATTATGTGAGGGCGTGAGGAGAATACGGTGGCCCTAGTGGCTTCTTGGGGAGCATTGTGCCTCCACACCGCTCCAACAGAGACGTACTTCCTCTCAAAGGGAAGAAACTTCGGCAACACATCCTCGTCTCCACCGTCTCCATTCTTGGTTATCTCGTGCCTTTACTTGTGCAAGCTTATTTGTTTCATATATCTTGCTTGCTTGCGTTCCTATCCTTGTTGCATCATATAGGTTGCTCACCTAGTTGCATATCTAGACAACCTACTTTGATGCAAAGTTTAAATTGTTAAAAAAGCTAAAAATTGTTAGTTGCCTATTCACCCCCCCTCTAGTCAACCATATCGATCCTTTCATCTGGTTTTCCAGACATGTCTGAATCATGCGCTGATATGTTGCGCCGGCGTTTTTGAGCCCGAAGGGCATTGTGTTGAAGCAGAATGGGTCGTATGGTGTGATGAATGCCGTTGCGGCTTGGTCTGACTCTGCCATCTTTATTTGATGGTAGCCGGAGTATGCGTCGAGGAAACACAACGAATCGTGTCCCGCGGTAGCGTCGATAATTTGATCGATGCGGGGAAGTGGGAAGGTATCTTTTGGGCAAGCCTTGTTAAGGTCTTTGAAATCAACGCACAGACGCCAGATTTTGTCCTTCTTTGGTACCATCACCAGGTTTGCTAGTCAGTCCAGATGTTTTATATCTTTGATGAATCCGGCCTCTAATAGCTTGGCTAGTTCCTCTCCCATGGCCTATCTCTTAGGTTCGGAAAAACGCCGAAGAGCCTGTTTGACTGGCTTGAATCCTTTTAGGATATTTAAGCTGTGTTCGGCCAGCCTGCGTGGGATTCCTGGCATGTCTGAAGGGTGCCAGGCGAAAATGTCCCAGTTCTCTCGTAGGAACTCTCGCGGTGCGGCGTCTACATCAGGGTTTAACTGTGCCCCGATGGAAGCTGTTTTATTGGGGTCCGTTGGATGGACCTGGAATTTGACTATTTCGTCCGCCGGTTTAATGGAGGTGGACTTGGATCTTTTATCGAGTAGCACACCGTCCCTATTTACCGTGGAGCGCAGCGCAGTCAGTTCCTCAGCCGCTAGGGCTTCGGATAGCGCCTCGAGCGCCAGTGCGGCTGTCTTGTTTTCGGCGCAGAGTGCTATGTCCGGATCACTAACGAGAGTGATGATTCCGTTAGGCCCGGGCATCTTGAACTTCATGTACCCGTAATGGGGTATTGCTTGGAAGACTCTAAACGCTTCCCGCCCTAGCAGAGCGTGATATCCGCTACTGAATGGGGCCACCTGGAATGTGACCTCTTCGGACCTGTAATTATCCGGCGTGTCGAACACCACATCTAGTGTGATTTTTCCTGTACAGCGCGCTTCCTGACTGGGGATTATTCCTCTAAAGGTTGTGCTGCTTCGCTCAATGCGGCTCCAGTCTATTTCCATTTTTTGAAGGGTTTCCTAATAAATGAGGTTCAATCCGCTGTCGCCATTCATGAGTACCTTGGTAAGACGAAAGTCGTCCACTATTGGACTGAGGACCAATGCGGCTGGTGCACGGGCTATTCGGAATTTAGGTTCATCACTGGCGTTAAAAGTAATAGCCATGTCACTCCATGGGTTTATTGTTGCTACTTGGTAGACTTCGGCAAGGCCACAGAGTGTTCTTTTTCGTATATTATTTGATGCGAAAGTCTCGAAGACTATTAATACCGTACTGGTTTCTCTGGGGTGGCTTTTTGTGGCTTCTGGAATTAGAAGATCTTCGCCAATTTTTGCCACCTGCCGGAGTATCCAACATGCTCTAAGGCTGTGAGTTGGTGTGGCGCCCTCTGCACTGTAGATTTTACAGGGTCCATTAAGCCACCCTTCCAGTACGGTTCTGTGCCCTGTAGAGGGCTTTTGCTTTCTGGTATTGAACCCGGGTGTCTGGCGATGATGCACCCTTTTGTTTCGGACTAGGTTTGTATTCAGGGCCGAATTGTCCCAAAATTTTATTTCGGTTTTTCAGGCGCTTTCCATCGCATAGTACTTTCGTACTATGGATGCCAAGTCAGCGAAGCGTGTAATATCACGACGACTTATGGCGTTGAGGATTCCCTTGTCCGTGCAATTATTGCAGAAGAATAAAATTACGTCTTCCTCGCGGCAGTCCTTTATCCTGTTCATAACCAGGAGGAATCTGGCCCAGTAATGATATACTGTTTCTTCGGGCTCTTGCCTAATTTGGGATAGATCGCTTATGTACGGGTGGGTGGGCGGAATCAAATCCCAAACCTCACCCAATCTGAGACCCAGGGGCCAACGAGTTTCCGAACTCGGAAGTTTGGATTCTTGGATGCTGTCCAATGAATCTAGCCCGTCACCTGACTTTTAAGTTCAGGTCTTGAGTGATGTCCTCCCCTCCGCGGGTATCCGACTTGGAGGGATCGGGAATCCGGACATATCTAGTCCTTAAGATAGATGAAGGGTCGCCGCACTGTCCCTCTACCACGACAACGTGATGGGTGACCTGGGGGGAGTTAATATCTCTCAGATCGGGTTTAGATCCAATCTGGTCGTAATCCGTAGCGACTCCCAGGGCGGCGAAGCGATCCAAGAGCTCGTTTAGGGAAGAGAGCTCCATTGGATCTAGCTGCTCGGCGAATTCCGGGCTGGCGTGAAGATTGCTTTCGATGACCCGAGAGGTCATCATCGGCGCAGCAGCCGAACGGGTGGTCATAAGGAAACCACCTAGCCTGAGAGTCTGCCCGACAACCAAAGCTCCCTTAGCAACGGTGCCGTCTTTAAAGACGGGATGAGGCATCCTTCCTGATGGTGACGGCACAAAGGAACTCTCAATGAAAGCACCAATGTCGGTGTCAAAACCGGCGGATCTCGGGTAGGGGGTCCCGAATTGTGCGTCTAGGCCGGATGGTAACAGGAGGCAGGGGACACGATGTTTTACCCAGGTTCGGGCCCTCTTGATGGAGGTAAAACCCTACGTCCTGCTTGATTAATATTGATGATATGGGTAGTACAAGAGTAGATCTACCACGAGATCAGAGAGGCTAAACCCTAGAAGCTAGCCTATGGTATGATTGTTGTTCGTCCTATGGACTAAAACCCTCCGGTTTATATAGACACCGGAGAGGGCTAAGGCTACACAGAGTCGGTTACTATGGTAGGAGATCTACATATCCATATCACCAAGCTTGCCTTCCACGCTAAGGGAAGTCCCTTCCGGACACGGGACGAAGTCTTCAATCTTGTATCTTCATAGTCCAGGAGTCCGGCCGAAGGTATAGTTCGGCCATCCGGACACCCCTTAATTCAGGACTCCCTCAACGCGTCCAATGGTGCATCAATCCAGGGCGCTTTCCTAAAATGCTTTCAAAGCTGCCTCAATCAAAGGCGCTTTTCTAGGATGCCTTCAAAGCTGCATTGATCGAGGCATTTTGCTAAAACGCCACCTCTGAGCACGATTCTGAGGCATTTACAAAGCGCCCTTACAAAAGTGCCTTCGATTAACAACCGTGGTGCAGTGGAAGGCGCGGCAATTTTACCAATTATATCGTCGAACTCACAAATTATGATTTACAACATCAAAAAATGTTCGCGGATTAAAAAAATATCATGAATTTCAATAAATGTTCAAGGATTATACAAAAGTGTTTCAAATTTCAAAACAATTGTGGATTCGAAAAATGTTTGTGATTTTTGATAAATGGTCACGGATTTCAAAAAAATATTTATGAATTTGAAACATGCTCACAAATTTCAAAACAAGTTCATGAATTTCTAAAATGTTTTAAATTTCTAAAAATATTCATGGATTGAAAATATGTTCTTGAATCCAAAAAATATTCATGATTATGGGAAACACTAGAAAAAGAAACATTGAAAACATAGAACCACTGAGTGGGCCATCCCGTTTTCACGCACATGGATGCTCGTTTGCACACTATCGACCAACTTTTTGTATGTTAGAAAAGTGTTTGTTTACAAGATAATAGTGGAGAAAAAAATAAATCGATGGAGTGATGGGGGAGAGGATGGAAAGAAACCAGTCAAAAAAAAGGGACTAAAACGGTGAGACGAAAATATCATGGACACAGTCATACCAACTACTCTATTAGGAGTAGAGATTGGCAATGCATTTGTACTTACGATCGGTAGCTATTTTTGAGAATCAGCGGCGCAAAATTTCGTAAGCATGCTGGGAGCCATAGTTTAACGGCGAACCAAATGTTAGGCCTTTGGAGAATCTCAAACGATTTTATTCATAACATTCGGTACATTACACTAAGGAATCAGGACATACGCGGCACACTACCCGTCTCACACGTACACGCCACGCGGCACACCACTCGTCTCACACGTACACGCCACGCGGCACTCCACGTCTCCACCTTGACACGTATACACACCGTGGAGCCGTCGGCGCCGTCATTACTTGCCGTCGGCTGCCTCCTCGGCCGCGGCCTTGTCGCGTTCTTCCTGGACCCTGGCGGCGATCATGGCGGCCTCGTGGTCCGCGGCCTCGAGCAGGAAGCTGCCGCCCTCGTCGTCCACGGCGACCTGGAGCGGCTGGCAGCCGAGGCCGTCGGCGACGGCGAGCATGATGCGGCGCATCTCGCCGCGGAACTCGGCGCGGTCGACGGCGCCGCTGTGGTCGGCGTCGAACTGCTCGAAGACGGCGTCGTAGAAGGCGGCCACCTCGGAGGGGAGCGGGGCCGGCTCGGCGGAGCCGAAGCCCGCGCCGTCGAGGAGGCGGAAGGACTCGAGCGCGCGGCGGAGCTCGGCGCGGGAGAGCACGCCGTCGCCGTTGGCGTCGAGCGCGGCGAAGCGCGCGTCCACGCTGCGCGCGAAGGCCGCCTCGTCCGCCACGAAGGACCGCACCGTCGACCCGTCCAGGACCACCACGCTCATCTCGTCGTCGGTCGAACGCCGGCCCCTCGCTCTCGCTCTCGCTCGCCGCGGCAGCTCTGGTCGTGGCTTGTTGAGGATCTGCTGGAGGGTGGAGTGGAGTGGAGTGGAATGGAGACTTCCGACAGCGGATTTGATTTTTGTGTTGAGTTTGGCCTCTGGGAGCCACGTTTATCTGCTTGATGTGGTCGTCGGGTCATGCTTTGGGATATTTTCGCTTCTCCGTGTGCGTGCTGAGAGCACGTGTAGTGTAGTCAATGGTCAGTAGGTACTCAGTAGTCATTGTCACTCTTCAGCCTGGAATTTTTCTTGCCTCGCAAATGGCTTAGCCATGTGATCGCCGCACACCGTAACGACGCAGAGAGTGCCTTATCCATTGCAGGCTTCAAACAAGGACTCCCTGCATGATCTATCGGAAAGGTTTACCGCTGGAATAAAGTACCCAAAATATCATAAAGAATATTCCTAGACCACTGAACGACCATCGTCGCCGTCGAAACGTGCTGAAGACACACTTTGTCACCGCTCCCCTACTAGGACCAATTTGACATTATGGATGAAGGTCAGGAAATCTTCGAACACGTGTCTCTAAAGATCAGCGCCACAGGAACGTAGTCGTGGCCACTAAACCCTTGAAGATCCACTATGCCATACCTGCGGCCGACTCTTGACACCGGATCTGCTCAGCACAAGAAGCTAACTTCATCGCCCCGAGTCCCTGATAGGAAGTCATGAATCTGCATTGAAGCGCCCCCATCCCCAAGCACCCTCGACGTGAGAACCCAACAGAAACTATAGCAAAGGCACCATATGTGGTCGATTGCCATAATAATCACTGGTATGACGATCAACAATCAAAAAGTAGCTCTCACAGAGTCGTCAGTCGCGGCCACAAATTTTTTGAAGCTTGCTCCAAAAAAGAGATCGAGCATCTAAATATGAAGGTTGTGGAGGCCTCATTTGGAACTCCTCCAAACCCAACCGTCCGCGGGGGAGGGATCTTTCATCTTCTTCCTCCTCGCGCCACGGGCGTGTTTGAAGCGACGCTGCCAGCCGTGTCCGGCACTGAAAATCATCGTCAAGGGGGCCGACTTGACCACACTTATGGCAAGCTCACTCCATTGGATACTCGTGGCGGAATCATCGACCGCCAAACCACCCGCCACCACGGCTATAAAAGTTGGATGTTGTGGCGTCCCCATAACCCAACCCTAGCTGCCTCATCCCTCCTCCTTATATGGCCAGTTCCTCGCCTTTATCTAGCAATGCTAGCGCGCTGGGACGTAGCCTATCGGTCGAAGGTCCTCTCAGACAAGCACCTTAGTCCAGATCTCGGGCGTCGGCGGTGCTAACTCTGCCTGCGAAGCATTAGTCGTCGCATCCTCCTCCCGCCGAGGCCCACATGGCACTGCGGCTCCCATGACGGTGATCACGGGGGATCTGAAAACACTTGACAATGACCGCAGGACATCTGGCCCTTCTAGTGGTGCCAGTGGCTCCCATCATAGCGGGCGGCGTGGATCAAGCGCTTGGGGCCATCATCCCCATCAACGACAGTGTCGCTTCCGCTGTCCCCTAATCCCATTTGATCATGTCCCCATCGAGGCTCAACCCAAGCCCGAGGACCACACGACCATCGAGGCTCAACCCAAACCCAAGCGGAACCATGCGCCTTGAAGAGGAGTGCATCCGCGAGCGCTTTGGCCCCGCAATCGGCACAACGAGGAGGAGAAACTCACGGGCGTGAAAAAAAATTCAATTCCACTCTTGATTTCAAAATATTTTTGAAACAAAGTTTATATTATCATTTACAATTTTTAGGGCCAGTACTACTCGATCTTTAGTGAAACTGAGTGAGGTGTGACTTTACTTCAGAATATTCTGAAAATTCAAGATTGAATTTCACTAGTATACTTTCAATTGGGATATTTCAGAACATGTATTCAAAGTTTCAGTGAAAATGAGTGATATGTGACTAATATTACTGAGTTGGATAAGATTTTGAAACATCAACAGTGTCTTCTGAGTTGTGATATTTCAGAATATTCTAAACAGTTTTACAATGGTCTTCTTATCCGTAGAGAGGTAAGAGTTGTAACGAAACCTGGTCTTTGATTGTTGTTGCTTTCTATTGTGCAAAAAGATTATATCCGATGCTCTAGTTATTGCAACATGGCATAAAAACGGACCTACTACCAATGCACATTATTGTCTTTCATAAACATGCTTTATGGACGATGGATGACTCCAACAATTATATGTGACTGAAAAAAATCCAAATAAAATAGATCAATGGATTCTCATATTTTATTTTGAAGAAACTAGAATTTGACTGAAAACAAATGCACGTGTTAATTTTGTATGTCACAGTTCCATTCATATGTCAAAAAAAAACTTAAAACAAAAACTTGCACACAAATTGCAATTTTTATAATATGTAAGAATAAACATATAAGTGAAAATTTTGCATTCTACTAGAATTTAAACACATATTGTATGGAACTTGCATTTATGCTTACACAAAAAAACAAGATATAGTCTATAAAAGAATGAATTAGTGGCATTCGTATTACCCTTTAAAAATTGCAACAATAAAAAATTATTAATAGAAAATTTTGAACACTATTTACACATAAATTGCGCCTTTTTATAATATGAAAGGCTAAGCATATACTCTTAAAAGGTTTTCAAAGAAGGGATGAATTGATGGCATTGATATTACCATTAAAAGGATAGAAAAGGAATAAAAAACTAAAACACAATTTTCAAAGAAAATTCTAAGGAAAAATGAATTAGTAGCATTGGTATTACCCTTTATGAAGAAAAGGAAAAAGAATGACAAAATTTGCACACAATTTACAGATAAATTGCACCTTTTGTAATATGCAAAAATAGGCATATAATAGTGGAACTTTTTGCAAAAAATTTAAGAATTAATGAATTGTTGACATTGGAATTAACCTTATATAATGAAGAAAATAAAAGAAAACTAAAACTAAATAAAAAATGAAGTTTTCTGAGCAAGAAGGACTTAGTGGCATTGGTATTACAAGTTAAGAAAAAAGAAAATAATTATTAAAAAATTGCACATAATTTAAATATAAAATTGCGCTTTTTTATAATATACAAGAATAAACATGCAATAGTGGAGTTATCACAAAAACATATTTTTTCTAATAAGGAATGAATTAGTTGCTTTTGTATTATCCTTACATAAGAAAGAAAAATAAATAAAACTAATAAAAAATTGAAAATAAATAGTCCAAGGAAGAATGAATCACTAGCAATGGTATTACATTTTAAGAAGAAGTACAAATAAAGAAAAAACTTGCACACAACTTTGGACTGAAGTTGCACTTTTTGTGACATTTAAAGAATAAGCATATAATAGCGCAATTTTCACGGAAGCGGCTATTCTGCACCCGGGCTCATCTACACCCAAGTGTGAACAGTAAAATGAGAAAAAAAATACAAATATTCAAAAAAAAAATCCAAAAACATTTGTGTGAAAGATTCTCAATTGCGTGAGGCTCGTGCAAAATTTCAGCTTGTTTGGACATTCAAGGAGCTCGTGGCAAAAAAGACAAAACTTGGGAGTTTGATAAACTTTTGAAACCAACATTGTTCACACTGAACTTTGCCTTTTCTGGCAGGAGCTTCTTGAATGTTCAAACAAGCTAAAATTTTGCACGGCCATCACACATTTGAGCATCTTGCAACACAAAAATATATTGTATTTTTTGAATTTTTTTCTTTTATTTTAGATTTTACTGTTCATCTGGTGTAGATGAGTCTGGGCACCGAATTGAATTTCTGAATTTTCACACTCTAGTACAGTTTACATACATAATGTATAGTACCTGTGGGTATACATTTACAATCACCCAACATCCCAAATATACCAATATAGGGAAAAAGGAAAGCTGGCTAAAAAAAGGGAAAAGAAAGACCAAAGCAAAACACATGCAAACAGAAAAAAAAAGGGCAATGGGTAACGAGCTTCAAGCCGAATACTAAAATTGACTGACCCAAGGGATAAGTCAAAAATTCAGGCAGAAAAGCCATGAAACACAACTAGGAATAAAAACCACATATCTTGACAAAAGAATAAACGTTTAAAATTTGACTTAACCAAATTTAAAACTCAGGAAATTTACATATTGCTAAAGTGTATTTGAATATTATTTGTCGGTGCCTTTCCAGGGGCAATTTCTTTTTGCCCATTTTGTTTTAGAAATATTGCCAAGTTAGTAATCTTTACCTCTTAGAAGGTGCTAATAAAACTGAGGCAATTTACATTTAGCAAAAGTGTACTTTAATGTTATTCATGGGTTCCTTTCCAGGGGCAATTATATGGCCCTTGGATAAAAAATTATAGACGGCTAAAATAGATTGGGACTATGTTAAAATTTCTCATTGTGAAACTTATTGATCGATTTTCATTTTCACATGGTTTTCACCATTTCACACTTTCATTGCCAAATCTGGAGCACGCCACTAGCAGCAGCCTCTGTAGCGCCTCAGGTGCTCCACAAGATCGTCAATGTACTTCTCCTGCCGCCCCTGATCCATGAGAACCTCTCGCAGCTTCATGGCGTTGCTGGCGAGCGCCTTCCCTTCCTCGTCCACCATGACGCGCCGCACCGCCGCCGCCACGCCGTCCCTGTCGAACGAGCCGTCGCCCTCGTCCCTCGCCACCTCCACGCCGATCCCCCTCTCCGCCATGGCGCGCGCCACGAGGGGCTGGTCCAGGACGAACGGGAGCATCACCCCACCTGTGGCACCCACCCGGTGCGCACCAGCCCTCTCCCCCGCGTCCGCTCCTCGAACCCGGCGGGCAGGAGATCGTCGTCCGTGACGGCGTCGATGGCGGCGCTGAACATCCCGGACGGCCTGCGTAGAGCCCACAGGAAGCGCACCCCGGCGAGCTCCAGCCCGAGCGCGAGCTCGTGCAGGATCCCTGGAGTCAGCGGCGCCTCGCTCCCCAGCGCGACGTAGATGACTGACTTGGCGGGCTGGTCGTCGAGCCAGCGCAGGGTTTCAGGACGCTCTCCGTCGCCATCAGCGATCACGGCAGGAAGCAGGATCCCGGCGGGGATGACGGGCTGCTGGAAGAGGTCGGCTAGGAGGGCGAACATCCCGGGCTCGACCTCGTCGCAGCTCCGGTAGATGGCCAGGCGGCAGCGCTCGAAGAGCCGCCACACGCGGTCCATGTCGGACACGCCGGACGCGTTGGCGCGGAAGGCGGCGGCGATCCACTCGGCCTCGCTGCGGCGTCGGTACGCGATCGTGGACGGGAACGGGATCCACCTGGGCGCGACGGCGAAGTCCTCTGTCGCCGCGCGCGGGTGCTTGGCGTTCGCCGACCGCGGCCCCACGAAGGCCATGAAGGTGGCGTAGACGATGATGAACACGGCGCACGGCACACCGTGCCCGCCGGCGATGGGCGGGACCCAGTGGTGGCAGAAGTCATGGACGATCCAGTCGGGCCTCCTGCCAGCAGCGACGGCGTCGGCCAGGAACGCGGTGAGCGGGGCCGCGAGCCCGTCCATGGCCTTCTTGAGGAGCTCGATCTTGTCGGGCGGCACGTCGGCCGTGGACTCGGCGCCTTCCGGCAGCCCGTCGACGCGCGGCAGCGGCAGCGACACGAAGCGGAGGCGAGGCGAGAGGTGCGGCGGCACCGGCGGGAGCCTGGCAAGGTTCCGTGGCGTGGAGAGGAAGGCGACGGCGTGGCCACGAGCCGCCAGGCGCTTGGACAGCTCGAGGAACGAGAGCATGTGCCCGAACGCCAGCCATGGGAACACCACCACCTCCAGCGCGGCGCCGGCGCCGGCGCCGGCTGCTGCTTCTTCCATCGCAGCACAGCAGGCGCGAAAGCTTTGGTGGCAGGGTGATGACGAATATGTTCTGCAGAATTTATTTTTGCCCCGTACTGAACCAGGGATGCTCCACCCACATGAAAAAGGGACTGGGATCAGGTGACATCAATCGCTGTTGATGGCCCTTGCGCGTGCATGCATGCCGTCGACGATTTATGGACCGGACTATTTGCGGCCAGTAAACCCCCATGATGGGTTGGGCGAAACCAACCCGGCGTCGAAATCCCCGTCGCATCCTGACCTATGCTGATCTAAATCGAATCTTGAGCTCTTTTTGACCTATTCGACCTTTAGTTCATGGAAATGAAAAAAGTTCACAAATTTGGACAAAAGTTCATGAAATTTGGAGAAAACTTCATGAATTCGAAAAAAAGTTAATGAATATAAAAAAAATCATCAATTTAGGAAAAAAATCATGTTTTTTTTTAAAGTTCATGGATTTTGAAAAGAAGTTCTTGGATTTTCATAACAAAAGTCCACGGATTTGGAAAAAAGTTCATAGAGTTTGGAGCAAAATTGAAAAATTGAGAAAAAAATCATGAATTTGAAAAAAAATCACGGATTAAAAAAAGGACACGATTTTTGTAAAAAAAATCACGAATTTGATTTTTTTTTGAGAAAGTTCACGCATTAGACAAAAAAACCATATAAGAATCATCCAACCAAGGAGCTTCCACTAACAAAATAAATAAGAAATGAAGAAAAAGGAATAAAGTAGTCACACGAGATGAGGTAACCAGGTTGGTCAACACAGTTTGCATTGAAAGAGGAGGTAATAGCACTGCAGGTCCCCGAACTTGCATGTCAGGTGATGGTTTGGTCTTTGAAGTTGAAAAAGTGAATTATTTCATCCCTCAACTTGCAATGGATGTGCAAATTTAGTCCACGGCCAGTCAGAGCTCACCAAGTGGATGCCAAGTGGTCTGGCGGGTCAGCGCGCAACATTTTGTAGTTTACACCCTGCCTGGATCAGGAATCAACCCGCACTACTCCTCGCCCCCCCCCCTCGAAGCAAAAAACACCTGAATTTATTTTGTCCCCCTCCCCACCCCAATCATTCATCCACTTGGCTGCTGTCTTGCTCGCGCCGACCGCGTGCGTCGGGTGCTGGCTGACGTCAGCAACCATTGCGGCGTCGTCGCCGGAGTACACCGGCGGTGTCGTCCCTCCTCCGACCGCGCATCAAGTTCGCCCGCACGGCGTCTTTCCTCCCGACTATGGTGCGTCCTCCTCCCCTCTCTGCTCTGTTCCTCCCCTCCTCCTCTGGTTTGATCGTCCTCCCGCGTCGTCCGCAGCACCGGCGGATCACCCCCTTTGGATAGCGTTGTGGGTATTTGTGGTGGAATTCTGTGTCTATACAGCTTCCGGCGTTTCGAAGCTGGTTATTGAGGTGGTCGTTGATTTCAGGCTAGGTTTAGGCTGTGAAATTTATGATTTCGCTAAGAAGCTAGGGTTCTTGTGCAGCAAATGTTCTTTCGGGCACAATGTAGTGCCGTTGTTTAGTAGATACTCAGCAGTTTAGTAGTGCCACTACATCATAAGAATGCCTTTTTTCTTTCATCTGAATTTAGTCAGCTAACTGAATTTAGTCAGTTAACCGAATTTAGTCAGTTAGCTGAATTTAGTCTGCAAGATACTATAGTTGACTGTGGTTGGTTGAGTTTGGTTGAAGATTGTGCTTACCCTGTCTTGCAAAAAGAATGCATAACTGAATTTCCTTAGTGAACTTGCAGCATGCAGTTAACTGAATAAATTCAGTTAACTTGCTGCTTGGAGTTAACTTGCAGGTTACACAATTAGTTATATGAATTTATTAAGTTTAGTTGCAGTTATTTTACTGTTCAGTTACCTACTTAGAGGTTTTTTGAGATGTGATATGTTTTTGCTTACATAATGCACTTTGTTGCTGCAGTTTGTGATTCAGCAATGGGATAGATTGTGGACACCCCTTTCTTTACACTGGAACTTGAGGATGGTGGGCTTTTCTATGGACCAAGAAATAACATGGAGTACTATAATCCTTCTTTGGAGGTGCTTGACTATGTTGATGCTGGCACATTCTCATATTCAGCTATTGAAGAGCAATTGCTATGGTTGGGATATCCTGTGGCTGAGCACATAATTTATTGGTGCATGCCTGACAAAACAATTTTAGATGGTATGTTGAGAATGAGAGGTGATGAGGACGTGCAACACATGATTAGAGCTAGTAGTCAGCATAAGGTGCTTGTAATAATGGTTGACCATGCAGATTTCATCAGTAATTGCAGGGAAATTTGGTATTGACAGTGCCAACAGTTCAAAGTTCTGTCATAATGGCCAGGTCAAATGTTGTTGCAGCAGTGCAGCATCTTCTCACAGCCTCATTTCAGTCAATGTTGAAGATCCCATTTCAGAGGTGGCAGCAGATAACATAGAAGCAGACAACTTGGTTGCTAATGGAACAGAAACAGAGACTTTGCTAACTGATGGTGCAGCAACAGATAACTTGCTGACAGAGGGTGGAGCAGCAGAGAATGTGTTGTATGATGCTGTAGAGGATGCAGTGCTCTCAGATTCAGAGTTCAGTGATAGTGATTATGACATAGATGATGGAGATGATGATTTATATGAAGACAACATTGATTTTGATGTTGATGAAGAAGCTGAGCAAGTTGAGGAAGAGGTGGAGCCAGACTATTTACTTGAGGATGAAGATCTAAACCTCTCTGTTGAAGAGCAAGAGCAACTGAAATACAAGTTCAAAGCTTTCAATTCCAAGGTGGACATGAAATCCCCTATATTTAAATTAGGGATGGTATTTTCTGATGTGGTTGAGCTGAGGAAAGCTCTTACTGCTTATTCTATAAGGAACAGAGTGCAAATCAAGAAGTTGAAGAATGATAAGATGAGATTAGAGGCTGTTTGTCAGAGAGGTTGCCCATGGATGCTTAAAGCTAGCAAGGACAACAGGACTGGAGGATTTGTCATCAAGGCCTACTTTGGAGAGCATCTCTGTCAGAAAAAGTGGAAGTTGAAGGATTTGACAGCCAAGTTTCTGTGCAGTTTTTCTTGGATGAGTTCAGAGATGACCAGAAGATGTCACTTGCAACATTTTCAAGGAAAATTACTAAGGAATTCAATGTTACTCCTAACAGATGGAAGCTTGCTAGGGCTAGAAAGCGAGCACTTAATGAGATTCATGGTGATTAGGAAGAGCAATTCAGTAGGCTTTGGGACTATGGACAAGAATTAAGGACCAAAAACCCTGGGTCTACATTTCTGCTCACAACTTCACTGGTGAAAGATACAAAATTTTCATTGGGCAGAAAATGTTTGAAAACATTGTACTGGTCATATGATGCATGTAAGAGAGGGTGGCTAAAGGGTTGCAGGCCAATAATCTTCATTGATGGTTGTCACATGAAAACAAGGTTCAAAGGAGTGCTACTTAGTGTTGTTGGTATTGATCCCAATGACTGCATATTCCCAATAGCAATGGGATGGGTGGAAGTTGAATGCACAGGTTCATGGGAGTGGTTTCTGACCACTCTCAGAGATGATCTCAACATCACTAACACTGCTCCTTTCACAATCATGAGTGACAAACAGAAAGGTTTAATAAATGCAGTGCACAAAGTTTGGCCAGATTCAGAACACAGGTTTTGTGTCAGGCATATTTACTAGAATTTTAATGAGAAGCACAAAGGAGAGGTACTGAAGCAAGACTTGTGGGCAATTGCAAGATCTCCAAACAAAGTGAAGTGGAGAGAAAACTGTCAGAAAATGGATGACCACAGTTCAGCTGCTTTCCACTGGACTAAAAGACTAGAGTGGAAAACTTGGTGCAAAGCATTCTTCAGTGAATTCCCCAAATGTGACATCCCGCTCAACAATAACTCTGAGGTTTTTAACAGGTAGTTTGGTGGTCAATTTCCTAAGTTGTTTTGATTTTAACATATAGCCCATCTGTACTGCTAATTAGCATATCATACTAACATGTTCTCTTCCTATCTGTATGCAGCTACATTCTTGAGGGCCGAGAGATGGCAGTGCTCAGCATGCTTGAGTACATTTTCTATAATATGATGAACAGGATTGTTAGCAAACAAAGAGAAGCTATTGAAAAGTGGACAGGCCAGAGAATGTGTCCCAAGATCAAGAAGTTAGATAAGAACATAGAGTTTGTTGCTAACTGCCATGTAACAGAACCTAGCCAGCAAATCTTCAGAGTTCAGTCTGGTAACAATAGCTACACTGTGGACCTCTGCTTGCACACTTGTGATTGCAGGAGATGGCAGTTATCTGGAGTACCATGTGGCCATTGCATAGCATGTTGCATGGAGGAGAGAATTGACCCAGAGACACTGGTTCATGACTGCTATACTGTTCAGACATATCTCAAAGCTTATGGATACACTGTTGTCCCTCTTGCAGACCCTAAGGAGTGGGAGAAACAGAATGGCTATAAGGTGTATCCACCAGTGTTCACCAAACAGTTGGGTAGACCCAAGAAAAACCGGAAGAAGACACCAGAGGAGAAGATCAAGAGTGGTGTTAGGATTTTGAACAAAAAAGGTGTTACAATGAACTGCTCTATTTGTGGGAGAGCTGATCACAACATAAAGGGGCATTACAGATGGCAGGAGGCTCTCATTGAAGAAGGGGTAGAGGTTGTTGATGAGAACTATGATGACCCAACATTTCTTCAGGTGCATGCATTTTACAATACTTGAATTCAGTTCACTGCATTTCACTATATTTTAATGCATTTGTTGTACTTATCTGAATTTCACTGCATTTCACTGCATTTGATGTACTAATCTAAATTTAACTACATTTTACTGCATTTCACTACATTTTACTGAATTTTACTGAATTTGATGTACTTATCTGAATTTGTGTAGAACATCTTCCCTAACCAGCCAGATCTTTATTGGATCCAATTGACACACCATTCAGTATGCTCTACAACATGACTCAGAGAGAGCTTGCAAGAAGAGCTCCTTAGAGGGTTCATGGGCCACTACCTGAGCAATCTGCATTTGTTGCTGCTGCTGGTGCTGCAATACCTCAGCCAAGGGTTACTACAGAAATGAACATAGGTAGACAGAAAAGGGCAACCACAGTAGCTGACAAAGGAGAAGGATCTGGTAGGGGGGAGGAAGAAAAGGACAAAGAAATCCAGATGCAGGCAGAGGAGCAACTACAGAAAGAGAAAGAGGGCCAAATTCAGTTGCAGGCAGAGGAAGAGGAGGAAATTCAGTTGCAAGCAGAGGAAGAGGAGCAAATGCAAATGCAGGTAGAGGAAGAGTAGCAAATGCAAATGCAGGGAGGGGAGAAGTTCCATCTGTAGGGAGAGGAGAAGCAGCAAATGCAAATGCATATGCTTGGAGAGGAGGAGCAGCAAATGCAAATCCATATGCTTGGACAGGAGGATCAATGCCATTTGCAGGGAGAGGAGGATCAATGCCATTTGCAGGGAGAGGAGGAGCAATGCCATTTGCAGGGAGAGGAGGATCAATGCCATCTACAGGGAGAGGAGGAGCAGCAAATGTTCCATATGCAGGATGGAGTTGGCTTCTATTTGGAGATCACAGGACAATTCCTGATCTCAATGCTCCCGCTGATGATTTCATGGCACCACATTAGTGATTTGGTGACAGTTATTGTCTGTCATTCTTTTTTGTTAAGGCCTATAGTAATTTAAATTATGGACAAACCTTTTTTGATAGGCAAACAGTGGCTTATATTGCCTAATTTTTGATGGCAAACAGTGGCTCACAATGGCATTCATTGCCCTTTTGTAACTAAATTTCATGATGCATTGCAGTGATCTAGTTTAAATTGGAATTTACATGGATGCAGTGTTAGTGATTCAGTTAACATAATGAACTGAAGATGCAGTTAACTTAATGAACTAAAGATGCAGTTAACTTAGCGATTCAGTTAACTTAGTGAACTAAAATGAGTGTGGAACTGTTCACTGGATTTTTCTGATTTTTGTTGCGTTAATTGGAATGAACATTGCTGCTTTTAACTAAAATTAACACTGCTGCTTTTAACTGAAAAAAGCTTAAAATAGCTTCAAAAAGAGGTGCTGGGTTAACAAAATCATGATATGTTTTGGAGTGAATACTGTTGTTGTTAACTAAAAATATTTTTCCCAAAAAATGGTTGTCCTGGGGATCGAACCCAGGACCCTTTGTTCGATATTCTAAGCTCCATGCCAGTGCTCTGCTAGTGCTAGATACTCATTGCAACATTTGTTATAGTGATATAAACTGTACATGCTGGTCAGAGCGGTGCCATTCGCACTTCCACTGCTATTAAGAGGCCACTACCCACCACCCACCGCCCCTACTCACCACTTCCGTTTCACGATGCCTCGGGCTCTACACTCCCCACCTCCCACTCCACCAGAGAAGAAAACCCTCGACGGCCATCTCGACGCCGCCGCTGACGCCATGGACAACCACCCTGCATGGCAGAGGATTGTCTACGAGCTGGCAGGCGACGATGAGGTCGCGCGCGCGGAGCTCCAGGAGATAGGCCAGTGGTTCCCCAACATCGACATGCTTAGGAACCACGCGCGGGGCCTCATCAACCAGATGACCGACGATGAGAGGAGGCGTGCTCTCGTGGACGGCCCAGGTACCCCTCCAGCCAACATCCTCTGCTTCACAATGGCGGAGACGCACTCGGACGATCCGAGGCAGCGCTGGCGTTGGTGGATGTACAGGTCCGCCACCACGCCGCAGCCGCAGCCAGATCAGACACGCGTGTGGTCGAGGATGCAGCGCGTCCATGATGTGGTTCTCGCCCTGCCTGCGCCGGTGCCCCTCGTGCACGTCGATGACGACGACGTCTCTCTGTCGTCCAACTCGGAGTACTGCAAGGTGGACTCCGACAACGACTCGGGCTACAGAGGGGATTCTGAATCCTTTACGTCGTATGCCTCGTCTGGAGATGAGGAGGTGTCCGTCGTTGTCTTGTCGGACGACGACGAAGAGGAGGAGGAGGACGAGATCCAGATGATGGCGCCAGTCCACAACGCCAATGAGGGCAACAGAGACCTCCCGATTTACGTGGAGGTGCTCCCAGATGTGCCTGACATCGTCAAGCAGGAGGTGATGGATGCGGAAGAAGAGGAGAAGGTGGCAGCGGCAGCACAGGAGCCGGAGAAGACGAATAAAAGGCCATTTGCAGGGGAGGTGCGCCGCTTGGAGCACCTGAAGCACGTGAAGATATGAAGATGCTGGACAAGAAGATGATGCAGTTATTAGGTATGCTGACTAGCAAGAAAATTCAGCATATAAGTTAGTGATATTTTGGTTAGTTTATGTTAGGTGTGCTCTATATATGCAGAGCACATAAGTTAATTGTAATGTGGAATGGTTAGGCACATCTGGTTGAACTTATGCTATAATGTCTGAACTTTCCTACAATGTTTAGGACATCTGGATGCTATCTATCTAGTTATGCTGCTTTGCATTGCCTATCTTGTTATCATACTTTGATTTGTTGGTGCTGCTGCTGTTACAAATGCTCTGTTACAATGCCATTGTTTTATTTCCTTCAACTACAATGCAGTTTTTGCTGTAATCTAGTACCATGTTTCCATAGAGTGCCACTTATGATGTGGTCTGTAGCTACAACTTTGCAAAGAAAGAATGCAACAGTTCTGTAGGCCATGTTGTTGCTGCTTTGCAATGCTGCTGCTGCTTTGCCATGCTGCTGTTACTGTGCACTACTCTAGATACCAGCTGTAGTTTTGTCTACAATGCTGCTGTTGATGTGCACTACTCTAGGGACTTAACATTTAAATTCATAAAACCTCAGTGCACTCCAAATGCTTACAAAGCTCATTTAAATTCAGTTAACTAAATCTTCAGTTAACTACAAATTCAGTTAACTGACACTGTAAAAAATGCACTTATCTGGAGACATTCAGCAAACTAGTAACACAAATTTAGTGCAGTCATACAAATTTAGATAACTAGTAACACAAATGCACTTAGCAGTCATACAAATTTAGTTAACTAAAATCAATCGTACAAATTCAGTGCATTACATAATAATGGCATTACACCAACAAATTCAGTACAACTAATTAATAGCTCCAACTTAAGGCAGCATTACAACAGTGAATTACTCAAATTCATCTAAGATCTCTTTCACCCTCCTTATCTTGCTCTTGGTCTCCTCCTTGTGCCTGAATAGATCACCAATCATGTACTCTAGTTTTTTCTTCTCCTTCTTCAGCTCATCCCTCTGTAACACCACTTTGTCCATCTGTTCCTTCATTTTCTCCACCTCTTCCTTCAGTTTCTCCATCTCTTCCTTCATTTTGTCCATCTGTTGCTTCATCTCATCCCTCTCTTTCTCTGCCTTAGCCCTCACAAACTGATGAATGCTAGTGGTAGATTTATCAGACAGCTTCTTCTTCTCAAGCTCTTGCTTTAGGTCAGAAAGAGCAAGTCTTGCACCGCCCAATTTTGTAATTGCCCGCTCCTTGTCAGCCACCATCTTAGCAAAATCAACTTTAAAAAACCTCAGATCTTTTCCATCTTTTCTTTATCTTTCACAACCCTAAAATTTTCTTCAGCATTAACTACATTTTCCCTGAGCCTTAGCTTGTTCCCATCTTCATACATGCCCCAAACCCTGGCTAAACTCATCTTTAGAGTGGCAGGCCATTCAGGGTCAATCCACTCCACAAAGTTGCATTTATCCTACCAAATAAGAAAGAAAACAACTTTAGATTAATGAAAAAGCTTGGGTTCAGTTAAATTCATAAACAAGATGTTGTTAAGTTCAATTAAGTTCAGTTAGTTCATTTCAAATTCAGTAAAAAACCAAAAACAAGATGCTGTTAACTGAAAATTTAAGTTAAGTTCACAAACATGATGCTGTGCCACACTCTTATACAGATCACAGTAAGATGAAACATTCCAAGTGTGTATTTAACTATAGATCTACTAACCTTTTGTGCACAAGCAAGATACCTCCTTCCACTATCAACTGATTCAAAGGACACAAACTTCTCACAGACATCTTAGTGTTCACATCTAGCTGCAAGATCTGAAGCAATGCCTCTCCACTCAGAGCAGAAAATGACGATAGGAGCAGGAGCCTACAACACATTATAGTCAACAAAATCCCCAATTCTTGCCCTAACCCTATAACTGCCAGAGGATAGTGATAAACTAACCTCACTTCTCACAGAGTAGCCGTCGGACGACGAGCTGGATCCTTCACTCCAAGATACCATGGCGGTGAGCTGGTGTCGGCAGTGGGCTGGACGGCGGCGACGGCGATGAGCTGGAACAGAGGAAGGAAGCGAGGGAGCAGAGAGGTGAATGGAGGGGGAGCTGCCGACAGGATAGAATATTCCAAAACATGTGCCACATTGTGTTGAAGTGCGGGTTGATTCGTCACAAAGGGAGGGGGCTAAGTGCAAAATGCTACGCGCTGACCCGCCAGGCCACTTGGCATCCACTTGGCGAGCTCTGACTGGCCGTGGACTAAATTTGCACATCCATTACAAGTTGAGGGATGAAATAATTCACTTTTTCAGCTTCAAGGACCAAACCATCACCTGACATGCAAGTTCAGGGACCTGCAGTGCTACTACCTCTTGAAAGAGGAAGTCATTAGTTCGAATCACCTTGTGTGCTTTTTATGTCTCATCAAACGATGTCATGGTTCGATTTAGACTAAGATTGCATAGTTCAAGGTGCAATGGATTTTGACGCGGGGTTCGTTTCGTCTAACCTCCACAAGTTCAAAGTTTAAAATTGACTTTTTTCATTAGCACTCCACTAAGTAAGCAAGTTTATTTTGGGTAATGTTAGTCTGGCTGTCCGTTTTGACCAGAAAATACATCATTGTTTCCACCGTTATTGTGACCAGCAAATGCAACCCCAGCACACGCAAGCAATAAAGTTTTACTTTCCTTCAACAAAAACCCATTACCATTATATGCTAAAAAAACTATTACCATTAAGCTTGGACTTGAATGAGGTAGATCAACTAGTTTTATATTGATTAATCATGCCACGAAGGCATGTTCACGTATAATGGTCCCCGTACAAAAAATGTTCTTGTATAATGGGTGGTTTACATTAGGGGCTTCAGTTTTAGGAGAGACGCCCCACTTCAATACATAGTAAGCAGCATGCAGCAGCGATCGATCGCACGGTTCAGTTTGCAGCGAAGGAAACAATCGAGTTCAGTTAGCAGCGAAGGAATCGCTCAGGATCAGGTAGCAGCTAAGGGATCGATCGGCTTCAGCACGTACCGGGATCGATCGCTCATGTTCAGTACGTAGCTAGTATGATCGTCTAGGTTCAGTAAGCGAACGCCTCACTTGCGTTGAGTTAGCAACCAAACGCCTCGCACACACACGCGCATGAGAGAAACACGCAAAGCACACTGCATCGCTCGGCCGCGATCACCCACTGTAACCGGGAACTCCCCGGAATTTTCCTAGCCGTCACTTCTACCACATTTTTTTACGTCATGGACGGCCAAAATAATGTAATGCAGGTGCGTCTCTGGCCCGCTCGGGATCAAAAGCCCATTTTCTATAATATTTTTTTGTCATAGAAGTAGAAGCCCACCACATCTATGATGATACGTATTTTTGTCACAATTATCATCATAGAAGTGTCATATTCATGACAGAAAAAGTTTTCATTCGGACCATAATGTCATGGATGTGTCTTTTCTTTGTAGTGTTTGCCCGTGGCGCATTAGTCATCGCATCCTCCTCCCACCGCGGTGTTGGGGAATGTAGTAATTTAAAAAAATTCCTACGCACACGCAAGATCATGGAGATGCATAGCAACGAGAGGGGAGAGTATCATCTATGTAACCTCGTAGACCGTAAGCGGAAGCTTTATGATAACGCGGTTGATGTAGTCGTACATCTTCATGATCGACCGATCCTAGTACCGAAAGTATGGCACCTCCGCGATCCGCACACGTTCGGCTCAGTGACGTCCCACGAACTCATGATCCAGAAGAGTGTCGAGGGAGAGCTTCATCAGCACGACGGCATGATGATGGTGATGATGATGCTACCGGAACAAGGCTTCGCCTAAGCACCGCTACGATATGACCGAGGTGGATTATTGTGGAGGGGGGCACCACACACGGCTAAGAGATCAATGATCAACTTGTGTGTCTATGGGGTGCCCCCTCCCCCGTATATAAAGGAGTGGAGGAGGGGGAGGGCCCAAGGTAGTCAGAATCCCGATTCGACTGCTAGAATCCTACAACTTCACGACCCTACGGAAGCATGTCGATCCAAATCCCACTATGAATCTAGATCAGGTAGAATCCATGTTGAGTTGCGATCCAAATCATAGAATCCTGTACAAAACTGTACAATCCCGACTATGCTATGGACTACATCCGATTCTACTAACTTATCTAAGCCGTTTGTTTAGTTGTAGAAAAATAGTATGCCATCATCCAAACCCCTTTTCATATACCTCATGGACCTTTATTCCCCTCCTAAGTCCAAATGCTTAGCCGCGGACACCTTTGATCCAGCTCTCAGAAACCCTAGATCGAAATTGAGGATCACGCTTGTCAACATATGGAATTGGCGTGAAAAGGAGGATGTTTCAAGATTGATCGGCGAAGGAGAGCAAGACCCTTCAAGGTTTAGCATTGTAGGTCAGATAGACAAGTGATCGACTATTCATTCACTCTAAAAAGAACATTAGTAAATTTCGTGCATTGAAGGTTTAAATGTTCTATATATTTCCCTCTCATATGTTCCATACATGCGAGCTACATGGTAGGTTAGCCATAAAAAGAGTGGAATACAACTAACATTGATGTGTTTGTTCTTTGCTCCATATTTAGTGTCAAAACTCTTATATTTCCCATATAAATTTCTTGTGTGCATACAAAATATCTTATTTGAGTAAATCTAGTAGAATCCTCGATTCCACGACTCGATCTTACGACTCGACTCTGTCTGAGGAAAACCGATCCGACGCCGAATCCCGACTCTGACTACCTTGCTCATCATCACTTCCTCATACTTCGTAGGTTCGTCATGGTCTAGTAACATGACTTCCAGAACAGGATTACCGCACCACTCTGGTGCGAACCGTTCTTCGGTTCACCTACGAGGTTCGGTAGTAACTTGATCTGAAGTTTCATGATCATCATCATTAGCTTCCTCACTAATTGGTGTAGGAATCACTGGAACTGATTACTGCGATGAACTACTTTCCAATTCGGGAGAAGGTACAATTACCTCATCAAGTTCTACTTTCCTCCCACTCACTTCTTTCGAGAGAAACTCCTTCTGTAGAAAGGATCCATTCTTAGCAACAAAATATCTTGCCTTTGGATCTGTGATAGAAGGTGTACCCAACAGTTTCTTTTTGCGTATCCTATGAAGACGCACTACTTCGATTTGGGTTCGAGCTTATCAGTTTGAAACTTTTTCACATAAGCATCGCAGCCCCAAACTTTAAGAAACGACAACTTTGGTTTCTTGCCAAACCATAGTTCATACGGTGTCATCTCAACGGATTTAGATGGTGCCCTATTTAACGTGAATGCAGTTGTCTCTAATGCATAACCCCAAAACGATAGTGGTAAATCGGTAAGAGACATCATAGATTGCACTATATCCAATAAAATACGATTATGACGTTCGGACACACCATTATGTTGTGGTGTTCCAGGTGGCATGAATTTGTGAAACTATTCCACATTGTTTTAGTTGAAGACCAAACTTGTAACTCAAATATCCGTCTCTGCGATCAGATCGTAGAAACTTTATTTTCTTGTTACGATGATTTTCCACTTCACTCTAAATTTTTTTAAACTTTCCAAATGTTTCAGACTTATGTTTCATCAAGTAGATATGCCCATATCTGCTCAAATCATCTGTGAAGGTCAGAAAATAACGATACCCGCCGCGAGCCTCAACACTCATTGGACCGTATACATCAGTATGTATTATTTCCAATAAATCAGTTGCTCGATCCATTGTTCCCGAGAACAGAGTCTTAGTCATCTTGCCCATGAGGCATGGTTCGCAAGCTTCAAGTGATTCATAATCAAGTGATTCCAAAAGTCCATCAGCATGGAGTTTCTTCATGCACTTTATACCAATATGACCTAAACGGCAGTGCCACAAATAGGTTGCACTATCATTATTAACTTTGCATCTTTTTGCTTCAATATTATGAATATGTGTATCACTACGATCGAGATTCAATAAACCATTCACCTTGGGTGTATGACCATAGAAGGTTTTATTCATGTAAACAGAATAACAATTATTCTTTGACTTAAATGAATAACTGTATTGCAATAAACATGATCCAATCATATTATGCTGAACGCAAACACCAAATAACATTTATTTTAGGTTCAACACTAATCCCAAAGGTAAAGGGAGTGTGCGATGGTGATCTTATCAACCTTGGAATCACTTCCAACACACATCATCACCTCGCCCTTAACTAGTCTCTGTTTATTTTGCAACTCCCGTTTCGAGTTACTACTCTTAGCAATTGAACCAGTATCAAATACCGAGGGGTTGCTATAAACACGAGTAAAGTACAGATCAATAACATGTATATCCAATATACCTTTGTTCAGTATGCCATCCCTCTTATCCGCCAAGTATCTAGGGCAGTTCCACTTCCAGTGACCATTTCCTTTGCAGTAGAAGCACTCAGTTGCAGGCTTGGCTCTAGCTTTGGGCTTCTTCATGGGAGTGGCAACTTGCTTGACATTCTTCTTGAAGTTCCCTTTCTTTCCCTTGCCCTTTTACTTGAAACTAGTGGTCTTGTCAACCATCAACACTTGATGCTTTTCTTGATTTCTACCTTCGCTGATTTCAGCATCGTGAAGACCTTGAGAATTACTTTCGTCATCCCTTGCATATTATAGTTCATCACGAAGTTCCAGTAACTTGGTGATAGTGACTAGAGAACTTTGTCAATCACTATTTTATCTGGAAGATTAACTCCCACTTGATTCAAGCAATTGTAGTACCCAGACAAACTGAGCAGATGCTCACTGGTTCAGCTATTCTCCTCCATCTTGTAGGCAAAGTACTGTCAGAGGTCTCATACCTCTTGACACGGGCATGAGCATGAAATACCAATTTCAACTCTTGGAACATCTCATATGCTCCATGTTGTTCAAAACATTTTTGAAGTCCCGGTTCTAAGCCATAAAGCATGGTGCACTAAACTATCAAGTAGTCATCATACCGAGCTTGTCAGACGTTCATAACGTTTGCATCTGCTCTTGCAACAGTTCTGTTACCTAGTGGTGCATCAAGGACATAATACTTCTGTGCGGCATTGAGGATAATCCTAATATCACGGAGCTAGTCCGCATCATTGCTACTAACATCTTTCAACTTATTTTTCTCTAGGAACATATCAAAAAATAAATGGGGAGCTACATCGCAAGCTATTGATCTACAACATAGATATGCAAATACTATCAGGACTAAGTTCATGATAAATTAAAGTTCAATTAATCAAATTACTTAAGAACTCCCACTTAGATAGACATCTCTCTAATCATCTAAGTGATCACGTGATCCATATGAACTAAACCATGTTCGATCATCACGTGAGATGGAGTAGTTTTCAATGGTGAACATCACTATGTTGATCATATCTACTATATGATTCACTCTCGATGAGAGAGTCCTGGATTAGGGGGTGTCCGGATGGCCGGACTATACCTTCAGCCGGACTCCTGGACTATGAAGATACAAGATTGAAGACTTCGTCCCGTGTCCGGGAGGGACTTTCCTTGGCGTGGAAGGCAAGCTTGGCGATACGGATATGTGGATCTCCTACCATTGTAACCGACTCTATGTAACCCTAACCCTCTCCGGTGTCTATATAAACTGGAGGGTTTTAGTCTGTAGGACAACATACAGAACAACAATCATACCATAGGCTAGCTTCTAGGGTTTAGCCTCTCCGATCTCGTGGTAGATCTACTCTTGTACTACCCATATCTTCAATATTAATCAAGCAGGACGTAAGGTTTTACCTCCATCAAGAGGGCCCAAACCTGGGTAAAACTTCGTGTCCCTTGCCTCTTGTTACCATCTGGCCTAGACGCACAGTTTGGGACCCCCTACCCGAGATCCGCCGGTTTTGACACCGAAATTGGTGCTTTCATTGAGAGTTCCTCTATGTCGTCGCTGTTAGGCTTGATGGCTCCTATGATAATCAATAGCGATGCAGTCCAGGGTGAGACCTTCCTCCCCGGACAGATCTTCGTCTTCGGCGGCTTCGCACTGCGGGCCAATTCACTTGGCCATCTGGAGCAGATCGAAAGCTATGCCCCTGGCCGTCAGGTCAGATTTGTAAGTTTAAACTACACAGCTGACATCCGCAGGGACTTGATCCTCGACGGATTGAAGTCACTGCCGAGCACGCCGCACTGTCACGACGATCATGATCTAGCTCTGCCGCCGAACAGTGCCCTGGAGGCCACACCCGCATCGGCTTCGACCCTTAATTCGGAGCCAACTGCGTCGATCGAGGATGGGTGGTTGGACGCCGCCTCGGGGGCTGCGATCCCAAAGGTGATCTAGCTGAACACCAGCCCCGCACTCCGCGAGACTCGTGACTCCAAGGAGCCGGACTCCTCTCCGGACTCCGAACCCTCCGCGCCCCTGCCGATCGAATCTGATTGGGCACCGTTCATGGAGTTTACTGCCACAGACATCTTTCAGCACTCACCTTTCGGCGATATCCTGAAGACACTGAAGTCTCTCTCTTTATTAGGAGAGCCCTGACCGGACTACAGTCAGCAAGGTTGGGGTATGGATGATGAAGAAATTCAAAGCCCACCCACCACCCACTTTGTAGCCACTGTCGACGACTTAACCGACATGCTCGACTTCGACTCCGAAGACATCGACGGTATGGACGCCGATGAAGGAGATGATGAAGAACCAGCGCCTACTAGGCCCTGGAAAGCCACCTTGTCATATGACATATACATGGTGGACACCCCAAAAGAAGGAGATGGCGATGGAACAGCGGAGGACGACCCCTCCATGAAACAGCCTAAGCGCCGGCGTCAGCGGCACCGCTCAAAATCCCGCCAAAGCAAATACGGTGATTCCAGCATGGGAGATAATAATACTCCGGAGAGTGCCGAAGAAAACCCCCTCCAGCAAGATTCAGCACAGGAGGATGGAGAAGCCAGCCCTCATGAGAGAGCGGCAGACAGAGAGGTCGAGAACGATAATTATATGCCTCCCTCCGAAGACGAGGCAAGCCTCGACGACGACGAATTCGTCGTGCCAGAGGATCCTGTCGAGCAAGAGCGTTTTCAACGCAGGCTTATGGCCATGGCAAGAAGCCTCAAGAAAAAACAGCAACGGCTTAGAGCTGATCAAGATTTGCTAGTCGACAGATGGACTGAAGTCCTTGCGGCCGAAGAGCATAAACTCGAACGCCCCTCCAAGAGCTACCCAAAGCGCAGGTTGCTACCCCGATTAGAGGAGGAAGCACTTAAACCTACATCACCAGCACTTGATACGGCCGACCGACCACCTTGTGGCCGCGACAGAGAGGCATCTCGGCCCTCCACTCAAGCCGCACCCCATACCAAGGCACGGGAAAATGCGCCAGACCTGCGAGATATGTTAGAGGACAAGCCAAGGCAAACAAGATCGATCTACGGATCGCGTGGGCGCCCCACGACTCGAGACGATAACCGTCACGCCGGACACAAATCCGGTAGGGCCGAACACAGTAGACAAAGCTCATTGGAGCTACGTCGTGATATAGCCTAGTACAGAGGCGCCGCACACCCACTATGCTTCACAGACGAAGTAATGGATCATCAAATCCCCGAGGGTTTCAAACCCGTAAACATCGAATCATATGATGGCACAACAGATCCTGCGGTATGGATCGAGGATTATCTCCTTCATATCCACATGGCCCGCGGCGATGATCTCCACGCCATCAAATACCTCCCACTCAAGCTTAAAGGACCAGCTCGGCATTGTCTTAACAGCTTGCCAGCAGGATCAATCAGTTGTTGGGAGGACCTGGAAGCCGCATTCCTCAACAATTTCCAGGGCACTTATGTGCGACCACCAGACGCCGATGACCTAAGCCACATAATTCAGCAGCCAGAGGAATCGGCCAGGCAATTCTGGACACGGTTCCTAACAAAGAAAAATCAAATAGTCGACTGTCCGGACGCAGAGGCCCTAGCAGCCTTCAAGCACAATATCCGTGACGAGTGGCTTGTCCGACACCTTGGACAGGAAAAGCAGAAATCTATGGCAGCACTCACGACACTCATGACCCGCTTTTGCGCGGGAGAAGACAGCTGGCTTGCTCGTAGCAACAATATGACCAAGAACCCCGGTAATTCGGATACCAGGGATAGTAGTGGCAGGTCGCGTCGCAACAAGCAGAGGCGACACATTAACGGCGACAATGCTGAGGATACGGCAGTTAATGCCGGATTCAGAGGCTATAAATCCGGTCAGCGGAAAAGGCCATTCAAAAGAAATCCTAGGGGGCTGTCCAGTTTGGACCGAATACTCGACCGCTTGTGCCAGATACATGGCACCCCCGAAAATCTGGCCAATCACACCAACAGGGATTGTTGGGTGTTCAAGCAGGCAGACAAGTTAAATGCCGAAAATAAAGACAAGGGGCTGCATAGCGATGACGACGAAGAGCCCCGGCCGCCGAACAACAGTGGACAGAAGGGTTTTCCCCCACAAATGCGGACGGTGAACATGATATACGCAACCCACATCCCCAAGAGGGAGCAGAAGTGCGCGTTAAGGGACGTATAGGCGGTAGAGCCAGTCGCCCCAAAGTTCAACCCATGGTCCTCCTGCCCGATCACCTTTGATCGAAGGGACCATCCCACTAGCACCCGTCATGGCAGATTTGCCGCATTGGTTCTAGACCCAATTATTGACGGATTTCATCTCACTAGAGTCCTTATGGACGGCGGCAGCAGCCTGAATTTGCTTTACCAGGATATAGTGCGGAAAATGGGCATAGATCCTCCGAGGATTAAGCCCACCTAAACGACCTTTAAAGGCGTAATACCAGGTGTAGAGGCCAACTGTACAGGCTCAGTCACACTTGAAGTGGTCTTCGGATCTCCGAATAATTTCCGAAGCGAGGAGTTAATCTTCGACATAGTCCCATTCCACAGTGGCTATCACGCACTGCTCGGGCGAACCGCATTCGCCAAGTTCAATGCGGTACCGCACTACGCATACCTTAAGCTCAACATGCCAGGCCCTCGAGGAGTAATTACGGTCAATGGAAACACCGAACGCTCCCTCAGATCAGAGGAGCACACGGCGGCCCTTGCAGCGGAAGTACAAAGCAGCCTCTCCAGGCAGTTCTCTAGTCCGGCCATTAAACGTCCGGACATTGTCAAGCGCGCCCGGAGTAACCTACACCAAGACCGCCTGGCACGTTCCGAGCAGGCGTAGCAATGCGGCCCCAACCCCAGCCCTCGCAAAAATGCGACACCAGTGCTTCGCGTACATAACTACGCTCTAGAAATACCATGGGTACAGGGGGAGGGGCACCATCACGGCACGCTCGAAACACGGCTTAAACCGCACCAGGGGCTGCCGATTTTTTAATTTTCTCTTACTTTCAGGACTCCATTCTTCGGAAGGCCTGTTCGGCAGTTCAATTACCGCACAAACGATGCAAGAACCAGGGAAGCAAACAAGCCATGCCGCATTACGGAACTCCCAGGTGGTCTCTATCACGAGCAGTATACCTGTTTCGCATACCATTCCGCAGCCTTCCCCTAGAACGGACATGTTAAATAGTCCAACCTTTTGCTTATCGCATTATTTGTATCGTTCTGCTTTGATCGCAGCCCTTTTTAATAAACAATGCATAGCTTTTGTCTATTTTTGCATTACACTTTTTTTACAAATATATGTTCCTTAACGACATGGTGCACCCGTACACTTTGGTACGGCCAAAATACGCCAGGGGCTTTAGTACCCCTCAATATGGTGTGAGAAGTCCGAACACTTTAACAAGTGCGGCACCCCGAACTTATAGCATTATATGCATCGGCTCCGAATCATGTCTTGGGTCAATAGTTGGGTTTGCCTCGCTCCTATGTTTTGGTGCCTTACGTTCCGCTATGTCGGCTAAGGTAGCACTAGGAGAACTACTGCGATTGTGCCCCAGTTGAGCTGGGTCGAGCACCTCAGTAGAGAAAGCTAAAACTGACTGTCATGATGAAGCGAGAGCTGGTCGCTGTTCGAGAGGTTTTTCGAGTCCCTAAAGACTTATGCCGCTTAGAGCGAGGAGTCGGCTCTGTCCGGCCAAGGCGTGGATAGCGCCCCGAACTCGGTCTTCCGAATACCAGTGGCTTCGCCGAAATTTAAAATTATAGAATTCTATGGCTAAGTGAAAGTGTTCACGCATTATAGTCCGATTGCCTTGTTCGTTGTGCTGAGCGCCTCCCTCGAAGGACCCAAACATGGGAAAAAGAGCGCTCAGGTTTATCCCCGAACACCCCAGCACTAGCGGCACGGGGGCAGAAGCCGACGGCTCACCATCTCTCAGAATTGATAAACAGCCACACAGAAGGTAATATTTTAAATTCCAACAGCATTGCTTAGTGCATATGAACAAGTTTTCAGCGCACAGGACAAAACGAGCGAGTTTTACTCAAAAATTACATCCCTGGAACATTCATCCGCCATAAGGTGGGCACCCTTCAGAACATCCTTATAATAATTCTCGGGCTTGCGATGCTCTTTCCCCGGCGGTGGCCCATCCTTCACAAGCTTCTCAGCATCCAGCTTGCCCCAGTGCACCTTAGCATGGGCAAGGGCCCTACGGGCACCTTCAATGCAGACAGAGCGCTTGATGACTTCGAGCCTTGGATAGGCCCCCACCAGCCGCCGCACCAGCCCGAAATAGCTCCCAGGCAGAGCCTCTCCAGGCCACAGCCGAACTATGAGGCCCTCCATGGCCTGTTCGGCCGCCTTGTGGAGCTCGACCAGTTGCTTCAGCTAGTCGCTCAGGGGCACAGGGTGTCTGGCCTCAGCATACTGAGACCAGAAAAGCTTCTCTGTCGAGCTGCCCTCCTCGGCTCGATAGAATGTGGCGGCATCGGACACGCTACGGGGAAGATCTGCGAATGCTCCTGGAGAGCTCCGGATTCGGGTAAGTAACAAGTAACTCACGTTTATGTGTTTGCTTTGCATAAAGAATGCCTTACCCGCCGCTATCTTTTTCACCGCATCCAACTCCTTGAGGGTCTTCTGGGGTTCGGCCTTGGCAGACTTGGCATTTTCAATAGCCACCACGAGCTCGGACGCTCGCGTCTTTGAGTCAAGCTCCAAACTCTCATGTTTTTTCATGAGAGCCTGGAGCTCTTGCTGCACCTTGCCAACCTGGGCCTCATACTTCCCCCGCTCCGTGCGCTCCGTGGCCGCCCTCTTCCCGGCCTCGAACAGCGCTTGCTTAAGGGTCGCCACCTCAGACGTGGCCCCTACAATAGCCACGATAATCCTATCATTTTTTGCAATTGCACCTTTTTTATTATATATTTAAACAAGGTATTTCTTACCTTCCTTGTCCTCGAGCTGCTTCTTGGCATGCCCGAGCTCTTGCTCGGACCGCTCGAGGTTCTGCTTTAGCGTGTCCACTTCTGCAGTCAGTGTGGCGGACGCCAGCAGAGATCCTGCATACGCATATTGACTCCTTTTTGTTAGACTCCTGCGAATTTTATTTGATCCTCTATTCGGCTTTTCTTCCCGAACGCCAAACAGAGCATCAGGGGCTACTGTCTATGCGGTAATATTATTTACACATTCTTTACTTACCTCAAAGCCTGTTAAAAGGCTAGCACAAGCTTCAGTCAGTCCGCTCTTGGCGGACTGAACCTTCTGGACCACCGCACTCATAATGGTGCGGTGCTCCTCGTCGATGGAGGCGCCTTTGAGCACCTCCAATAGATTGTCTGGCGCCTCCGGTTGGACGGGGGTCACCGGCACGGTGGGCTTGCTCCTCTTGGAAGGAGGTCGCCCGCCGGACTCTGGAACCTTTGAAGGTTCCGGAGCGGTGTCCGGCCTAGAGCCGGACTTGGAGCCCTGGGGGGGTTTATCCCCTTTACTCCTGGAGTCCGGGAGGTCGCCTTGCGGCGCCTCCAGGACCACCTCCTCCTGGCTTGGAACCTGTTGGGACAACACTTCGGCGTCGCCCGTTGGGCGGGGGGAGGTAGCCGTCGGAAGCGAATTCACATCCGACGAGTCCAGTGAACTGCTCGATGACGCGTCGAGCCGGTCTTTGGGTGGGCTGCATAATCATATTCGACATAAGGGAAAGTTGTGCAATAAAGGAATACTATGAATTACTCTGGTATCCGGATACTTACAATTTCGCCAGGGGCTTGGCCATGAGCGGCCACTCCTCTCCGCCATCATCGGCGTTGGTGGAGTAGTCTGGAGGAAGGATTTTCCCCTTCTTGGACCCTTCGGCCTCCCAAGTGAGGGCGGCCTTCCTTTTCTTCTCTCCCCCCGCTAGAGGGGGAGAGGTCTCTTCTTCCTCCTCCCCGTCTTCATGGGAGGAATGCGCCTTGGAGCCGTCGGATGATGAACCCGACACCTCCTGGCGCCAGGCACTTTTTCGAGTCCCCGTGGCCTTCTTCATGGCCTTATTCTCCGGCACCACATAGGGTGCCAGAACCAGTAGCTTTGCCAAGCGAGCATCGGCTGGGTCTTCGGGCAAAGGAGCCGGACAGTCAATCTGTCCGGAGTTCGCCTGCCAATCCTGTCAAAGGTAAGGGAGCTTAGATCCCGCATAGAGTTAAACTATGAAAAACTAATACCCTGTAAAAGGTACAAACAACTTACCACGCTAGCGTGATGCTACATGCTGAATCTGCGATCCTCGGTAGCGGATGCGGGAGCCTCGGCGCCCTTGAAAAGCACCTTCCAGGCATCTTTGTATGTCGTGTCGAAGAGCCTGTTCAGAGTTCGGTGCTGCGCCGGGTTGAACTCCCACAGATTGAAGGCCCGTTGTTGACATGGGAGGATCCGGCGGATGAGCATAACCTGGACTACGTTGACAAGCTTGAGCTGCTTGTTCACCAAGGTTTGGATGCATGTTTGCAGTCCGGTCACCTCTTCTTTGTTGTCCCACGACAGGACTGTCTCTTTCCAGGACGTGAGCCGCGTTGGGGGTCCGGACCGGAACTCGGGGGCTGCGACCCACTCAGGGCCGCGCGGCTCGGTGATGTAAAACCACCCCGATTACCACCCCTTCAGGGTCTCCACAAAGGAGCCCTCGAGGCATAAGACGTTGGGCATCTTGCCCACCATGGCGCCTCCGCACTCCGCCTGGTTGCCACGCACCACCTTCGGCTTGACATTGAAAGTCTTGAGCCATAGGCCGAAATGGGGGCGGATGCGGAGGAAAGCCTCGCACACGACGATAAACGCCGAGATGTTGAGGATGAAGTTCGGGGCCAGATCATGGAAATCCAGGCCGTAGTAGAACATGAGTCCCCGGATGAATGGGTGGATAGGAAAGCCCAGTCCGCGGAGGAAGTGGGGAAGGAACACTACCCTCTCATGGGGCCTTGGGGTGGGGAGGAGCTGCCCCTCTTCGGGAAGCCGGTACGCGATGTCGTTAGACAAGTACCCGGCCTTCCTTAGTTTTTTGATGTGTCCCTCCATGAAGGAGGAGACCATCCACTTGCCTCCCGCTCCGGACATGGCTGGAGAAGGTTGAGGTGGGGTGTGCGGACTTGGGCACTGGAGCTCGAGTGCGCGAAAATGGATAGGCAAAGGAGGAAGAAGGCGTGGGTGAAAAGGTGGATCCTTATCCCCTTATATGGGTGGACGTAACTACGTGTCCCCACCAGCCTGGAAAAACTCACTTATCTCCAAGCACCGTAATCAATGGCACAGTTGGGTTATCCATGCCCGTATTGATGAGAATCCCGGAATAAGGGGACACGATCTCTGCTTCGACGAGACGTGCCAAGGAAACCGCCTCGCATGACGCGCTGAGGTGGGACAATAAAACGATTCGAATAAAGGCTTGGCCGTGGTGCGATGTCACACTACAGAATACGTCAGCAGAATAGATTTGTGTAAATATTATTCTCTCTATGGCAATATGTGGAAACTTATTTTGCAGAGCCGGACACCATCTTTGTGTTCAAAATCTTCTATGAAGTACTTGGAGGAGGAACCCGCCTTGCAATGCCGAAGACAATCTGCGCGCCGGGCTCGTCGTCATTGAAGCTTGGTTCAGGGGCTACTGAGGGAGTCCTAGATTAGGGGGTGTCCGGATGGCAGGACTATACCTTCAGCCGGACTCCTGGACTATGAAGATACAAGATTGAAGACTTCGTCCCGTGTCCGGGAGGGACTTTCCTTGGCGTGGAAGGCAAGCTTGGCGATACGGATATGTGGATCTCCTACCATTGTAACCGACTCTATGTAACCCTAACCCTCTCCGGCGTCTATATAAACTGGAGGGTTTTAGTCCGTAGGACAACATACAGAACAACAATCATACCATAGGCTAGCTTCTAGGGTTTAGCCTCTCCGATCTCGTGGTAGATCTACTCTTGTACTACCCATATCTTCAATATTAATCAAGCAGGACATAGGGATTTACCTCCATCAAGAGGGCCCGAACCTGGGTAAAACTTCGTGTCCCTTGCCTCATGTTACCATCCAGCCTAGACGCACAGTTCGGGACCCCCTACCTGAGATCCGTCGGTTTTGACACCGACACTCGACCTTTCGGTCTCCAGTGTTCCGAGGCCATATCTGCAAATGCTAGGCTCGTCAAGTTTAACCTGAGTATTCCGCGTGTGCAAAACTGTCTTACAACCATTGTATGTGAACGTAGAGCTTGTCACACCCGGTCATCACATGGTGTCTCGGCACAACGAACTGTCGCAACGGTGCATACTCAGGGAGAACACTTATACCTTGAAATTTAGTGAGAGATCATCTTATACTGCTACCGCCGAACTTAGCAAAATAAGATGCATAAAGGATAAATATCACATGCAATCAAAATATGTGACATGATATGGCCATGATCATCTTGCGCCTTTGATCTCCATCTCTAAAGTACCGTCATGATCTCTATCGTCACCGGCATGACACCATGATCTCCATCATCTTGATCTCTATCAACGTGTCATCATATGGTCGTCTCGCCAACTATTGCTCTAACAACTATTGCTATCGCATAGCGATAAAGTAAAGCAATTATTTGGCGCTTGCATCTTATGCAATAAATAGACAACCATAAGGCTTCTGCCAGTTGCCGATAACTTCAACAAAACATGATCATCTCATACAACAATTTATATCTCATCACGTCTTGACCATATCACATCACAACATGCCCTGCAAAAACAAGTTAGATGTCCTCTACTTTGTTGTTGCAAGTTTTACGTGGCTGCTATGGGCTGAGCAAGAACCATTCTTACCTACGCATCAAAAACCACAACACGATATAGTGATTCCTTTTTGATCTTCAGAAAGAACCATGTTCATTGAATCTGATTCAACTGAAGTTGGAGAAACTGACACCCACCAGCCACCTGTGTGCGAAGCACGTCGGTGGAACCAGTCTCACGTAAGCGTACGCAATATGTATATACCCATGCCCACAACTCCTTTGTGTTCTACTCATTCAAAAAAATCCTACGCACACGCAAGATCATGGAGATGCATAGCAACGAGAGGGGAGAGTATCGTCTACGTACCCTCGTAGACCGTAAGCGGAAGCGTTATGAAAACGCGGTTGATGTAGTCGTGCGTCTTCAGATCAACCGATCCTAGTACCGAAAGTACGGCACCTCCGTGATCTGCACACGTTCGGCTCGGTGACGTCCCACGAACTCACGATCCAGCAGAGTGTAGAGGGAGAGCTTCGTCAGCACAACGGCATGATGATGGTGATGATGATGCTACCGGAACAAGGCTTCGCCTAAGCACCGCTACGATATGGCCGAGGTGGATTATGGTGGAGGGGGGCACCGCACACGGCTAAGAGATCAATGATCAACTTATGTGTCTATGGGGTGCCCCCTCCCTCGTATATAAAGGACTGGAGGAGGGGGAGGGCCGGCCATCTCTATGGCGCGCCCTAGGGGAGTCCTACTCCCTTCGGCAGTAGGATCCCCCCTTCCAAGTAGGAGTAGGAGAGGAAGGAAGGAGGAGAGAGGGAGGAAGGAAAGGGGGGCCGCCCCCCCTCCCAATTTGGATTGGGCTTGGGGGCGCACCTTCCTCTTTTCCCTTCTCTCTCCTCTATTCCACTAAGGCCCAATAAGGCCCATATACTCCTCGGGGGGTTCCTGTAACCTCTCGGTACTCCGAAAAAATGCTCGAACCATTCTGATGTCCAAATATAGGCTTCCAATATATCGATCTTTATGTCTCGACCATTCCAAGACTCCTCGTCATGTCCGTGATCGAATTCGGGACTCCGAACTACCTTCGGTACATCAAAACACATAAACTCATAATACCGATCGTCACCGAACGTTAAGCGTGCGGACCCTACGGGTTCGAGAACTATGTAGACATGACCGAAACATGTCGCCGGTCAATAACCAATAGCGGAACCTGGATGCTCATATTGGCTCCTACATATTCTACGAAGATCTTTATCGGTCAAACCGCATAACGGTATACGTTGTTCCCTTTGTCATCGGTATGTTACTTGCCCGAGATTCGATAGTCGGTATCTCAATACCTAGTTCAATCTCGTTACCGGCAAGTCTCTTTACTCATTCCGTAATGCATCATCCCGCAACTAACTCATTAGTCACAATGCTTGCAAGGCTTATAGTGATGTGCATTATCGAGAGGGCCCAGAGATACCTCTCCGATACTCAGAGTGACAAATCCTAATCTCGATCTATGACAACTCAACAAACACCATTGGAGACACTTGTAGAGCACCTTTATAATCACCTAGTTACATTCTGAAGTTTTGTAGCACACAAAGTGTTCCTTCGGCATCCGGGAGTTGCATAATCTCATAGTCATAGGAACATGTATAAGTTATGAAGAAAGCAATAGCAACAAACTAAACGATCATCGTGCTAAGCTAACGGATGGATCAATTCAATCACATTATTCTCTAATGATGTGATCCCGTTCATCCAATGACAACTCTTGTCCATGGCTAGGAAACTTAACCATCTTTTGATTAACGAGCTAGTCAAGTAGAGCCAAACTAGTGACACTCTATTTGTCTATGTATTCACACATGTACTAAGTTTTCGGTTAATACAATTCTAGCATGAATAATAAACATTTATCATGATATAAATAAATATAAATAACAACTTTATTATTGCCTCTAGGGCATATTTCCTTCACGCGGCTCATGCGCACTGCAGCTCTCGTGACGGCGGTCATGGAGGATCTGAAACCCTTGATGATGGCCATATCCTTCCCTTGGTGTCGGTGGCTCCCGTC
This sequence comes from Triticum aestivum, assembly GCF_018294505.1. Lineage (NCBI taxonomy): Eukaryota > Viridiplantae > Streptophyta > Magnoliopsida > Poales > Poaceae > Triticum > Triticum aestivum. The sequence continues at coordinate 637,148,849 of NC_057806.1, forward strand.
GCAGCGGGTGGAGTGGATTTGGCCCTTGGGGCGCCATCTTCCCCATCAACGACATCGTCTCATCTGCTGCCCCCTAATCCCATTCGACCCGTCCCCATTGAGACCCAGCCCGAGCCCGAGGCCCACTCGGGGTCGTGCTGGAGTTCTTTGCCCTTGAAGCGGTAGTGTACGCCTTGAAGAGGAGTGCATCCGCGAGCACTTTGGCCCCGCAAATGACACATCAAGGAGGACGAGGTCATGGTCGTAAAATACCCTAAATTCAATTCCAATCTTGATTCCAAAATAATTTTGAAACACACTTTATATTATCATTTACAATTTTTAGGGCAAGTACTAGTCGGTCTTTTAGTGAAAACGAGTGAGCTGTGACTTTACTTCCGAATATTCTGAAAATTTATAGACTGATTTTCACTAGTGTACTTTGAGTTAGGATATTCACAACATGTATTCAAAATTTCAGTGAAAATGAGTGAGATGTGACTAATATTACCTAGTTGGACAAGATTTGGAAACATCACTAGTATCTTCTGAGTTGTGACATTTTCAGAATAGTCTGAGCAGTTTTTTTAAAAGGATTCTGAGCAGTTTTACATTGGTCTTTCTTATCTGTAGAGAGATAAGAGTCGTAATGAATCCTGGTCTTTGACTATTGTTGCTTTTTATTGTGCAAAAATATTAGTATATCGGATACTCTACTTATTGCAGCTTGGCATAAATAGGGACCTACTACCAATCCACATTATTGTCTTTCATAACAAACCAGGCGCTTTTATGGATGGATAACTCAAACAAATTATATGCGACGAAAAAATCCAAACAAAATAAATCAAATTTAATTTTGTATGTGGAACAAACAATTTTTAATGGATTCATGAATTTTATTTTGAAGAAACTAGAATCTGATTGAAAACAAATGCATGGGTTAAATTTGCATGCCATGATTCCTTTTATTTGTCAAATAAAATAAACTTAAAACAAAAACTTGCACAGAAATTGCACTTTTCACAATATGGAAGAAGAAACATATCATAGTGAAAGTTTCGCATTCTACCCTAATTTAAACACATATTGCATAGAACTTGCATGTATGCTTACACACACAAATAAAAAAACACAATTTCTATAAAAGAATGAATTAGGGGCATTGGTAGTGCCCTGTCAGAATTGCGAGAATGAAATATTAATACTGGCAAAATTTGCACACTATTTACACATAAATTCTGACTTTTTCATAATATGCAAGGATAAGCATATAATAATGAAATTTTAGCAAAAAATAATTATAAAAAGAAAAGAATTGATAGAATTCATATTACCCTTAAAAGGAGAGAAAAATAAATAAAAAATGAACACAAAACTTTAAAAGAAAATTCTAAGGAATAATGAATTAGTACCATTGGTATTACCCTTTAATAAGAAAAGAAGAAATAATGACAAAATGTGCACACAATTTACAGATAAATTGCACCTTTTGTAATATGCAAAAATTGGCCTATAATAGTGGATTTTTTGCAAAAAAAAATTATATGAAGTAATGAATTAGTGACATTGGTATTAACCTCAAATAATAAATAAAATAAAATAAAACTAAAGGAATAGAAAAAGGTTTCCAAGGAAGAATTAATTAATGGCATTGGTATTATGCTTTAAAAAAGAAACTGAAAATTACTAAAACAAACAATGAAAAAATTGTTTTTTGTACACAATTTAAAGAGAAATTGTGCTTTTTAAAATATACAAAAATAAACATATAATAGTGGAGTTTTCACAAAAAAATTCTAAGAAGGAATGAATTAGTGGCTATGGTAGTACCCGTAAAGAAGAAAGGAAATGAAATAAAAACTAATAAAAAATTTGAAAAAATAAAGTTTTCCAAGGAAGAATAAATTAGTGGCGTTGTCATTACTCCCACCGTTCCAATATAGATCTTTTTACAGATTGTAATATGGACTACATACGAAGCAAAATGAGTGAATCTATACTCTAAACTATGGCTATACATCCATATGTAGTTTATATTATGATCTCTAAAAATATTTATATTTAGGAACAAGGAGAGTTAGATTTTCACTTGCATCAGGCCACAAAGTTACTAGGGGAGGAGATGGAGGCACCAGAGGCGAACCTACCCTCCTCCGCCATTAATGGCCGCCAACCTCCCACTACCAACCTAAGCCCCGCCTCTCCCTGCGCGCGGGTAATCCTCGCACCACGGGTGTTCCCCATTCTCACCAACGCTGTATCAGATGGCGGGGAGTTCATGTTGTGGTGCTCATGCGAGGCGCGTTCATGTTGCGGCTCAGGTGACGGCCCCGGTCCCCAATCCGGCGCCGCAGCCACCGATTGTGATGGCGCTGCTGCCGGAGATCGACGAGGCGACACCAGAGGCGCATGCGGAGATGATGCGGGTGGTGCGGGAGCGCTTCCCGAATCGCCGCAAGTAGCCAGAAATCTTCATCAGAGCGCTGCTGCCACCGAGGGAAAGCCCTCCCTGCCTCCCTTGAAGCCCGACGCCCCGGATGGGCGTGCTCAGCAGAGAGCTTCTGCTCGTGCGCCGCGAGCGCGTCGCTGTAACATCCCAAATTTTCAATTTGGAATGTTATACAATATCATCACTGCATATCATATTTGTTTGCCTTTTGGTTGATCCTAGAAATTCTACGCAACTCAAGGACCCACGGAGAGAGTTGGGGATTTCATTATTTTCACATTTGAGTTTTCTCAAATTTTGAAAATAAGATCATTTGATTTTATTTATTTTATCTTCAATTATTTATATTATCAAAATATGAGAGAGGGAATAAAATGACTTTCCCAAAATAAATAAATATTGAGGATTTAATAAAAAAAATAAACTAAGGTTTTATTCTGGAGTTTTTTGTGGTTTTATTTGAATTTAGGAAAAATTGCATGTTTTCAAAAATTTCATTTAGGGCCAAGAAAATGTTCATCATGTTCTAAATATTTTATTTAGACGGTGAAAATTTGTTTTGGCAATTTTAGATTTTTATTTTTTTTCTAGAATTTTTCTTAATTTCAGCGAAATTGTTTAAAAAAAACCCCGCGCCCGACTGGGCCAAAGGCCCAGCCGAGCCAGGCCGGCCCGCCAGGCCACCGCCTCCCTCGCCGAGCTGCCGCCGGACTCGGGGAGACCGAGCCGGGCACGCACGCGCCGCCGACCCCCTCCCCAAGCAAGGCCGCCCCTCCCTCCTTAAATAGCCACCTCGGGGCCCCCAGGGAGCCCCGAGTCGCCGAGTTGCCCCGCCCGCACCGCCGAGCCGCGCCGCACGCTGCCCCGCCGCCGCACACCGCCAGCCGCCGCTGCGGCTGCCGCCGCCCCGCCGCCGCTGCTGCCCACCGCCGCCGCCCGGAGCCCTGCCGGACCGAGCCGAGGTAGCCGCCCCGCCGCCCGGTTTTCTGAGAAAAAATGATTTTGTTTTTTTGAGAACCTAGCTTCGATTTTTTATAGATCAGTTTTTTCCGGTTTATTTATTTAGCGAGTGTTCGCTCGTTCTTTCGTTTTAACGAACACTTTCATCGTTTAGTTCCAGAAAATGAACGTTCGTTCGTTATTCTGTTTGTCGTTTTTCTTTTTTCTCAGATTATTCCGCGATTATTTCTGATCGCGATTTCTGATCCGATTTTCGTTCTAGTTTAACTTTTCGCTCGTTTATCGGAATCAGGCGACTCAAGGGCCTGGAGTTTCGTCTCGAAAGCCTCTTTCCGTTTAACCAACTCAAACAAGTTTTTTCTTTAGTAAAATTTGACCTAGATTCAGATTAGTAAACAGATCTTGTTTCATTTGCTGTTTGTCTTTCGTTGCTTCGTTTGATTTGATTCTTTTTGCCAACCGGAGTTCTTAAGTTGAACTATCTGGTTAGATCTCTTATTCGAGTTTTACATGTGCATTAGATGAGTACTTATTGTATGCTTGTTTGTTTGCGATAGAGTATCCGGAATGCGCCGCTTGCTACTTCGAATCGCTAGGTTTCATAGATCATCAGCAAGGCAAGTAACACTTTGATCATACCTCCCATTACCCAGTTTTTATTGCATTAGATCAATCCTCACACCATTGCATGATTAGGATCTAATTAAATTGTGGGTTCGGGAAGTAGATGAGGTAGTACCTATTACCTGGTTATTATCAAACCTTTGTGAGTTACTTCTACGTTTGCTTATTATGCCATGCTATGCTAGTAGATGTGGATTGGGTGAGTGTATCCATGACAGATGTGAGATTGTTAAATTAATGGTTTATCTAAGGTGGCAACTTAAACACACATCTGGGTGGATTGAGGCACCTGGGTATTCCAGCGATTGCCTGTTTTCTTTTAGACCGTCACCCAGTCTCAAAGGGATCATGAGATTATTCATACTAGAAACTTCTGTGTGTAGCCACAAGCTACTATGGGCTCTAGCATAGTTGACTAAGTCGTGCGAACTCTTACAATGGTAGACTAGCAGATGTAGGGGATGTAGGTTGGTACGGTCTACCCGTTCATAAGGTGCAAGCGCTTCTGAAAGACTATGTCTCGATCATCCATTTCTCAAACATCATGTAGTGCAAGAATCCCAACGGAGGAGATCGAGTCTTGTGGGGAAAAGTGCGCAAACCTCTGCAGAGTGTATAAACTAATCATGGTTAGCCGTGTCCCCGGTTATGGACATCTTGAGTATCTAGTACTTGGATTATCATGTGAATCTCATCATGTTACTCTAAATTAATTTTGTTGGGTTTAATGATGATGCTTAATTGGGATTGAGAGGGTGTATACACTCTCAATGTTTAACAACCACCATGATAGTTAAATAAAATTTATTCCTTTGCAGTAGAGAAAAATTGGCTTTACGCAAAACTGTAACCATAGAGCTTTCCACCAGCCAAATATGCATGTAGTATAGCCTTATTCTTTCATTGCTCTCTATGTGTTACTTTGCCAGCATATTCTATGTGCTGACCCATTTCGGGCTGCAACGTTCATGTTGCAGACTTTTCAGACGACGAGTAAGGTGCCTTTAGGTCGTGGTTTTGTACTCAGTGATGCCGTTGGAGTTGATGGACTCACTTATCTTTCAAGCCTTTCACTGTTATCGTTATTAGATAGACTTAAGCCATATTTATTGTAATAGTTCTCTTTTGAGACACTCGATGTAATAAGTGTGTGATTGCTACTCTGTTATAAATCCTTCAAGTACTGTGTGGTGTCAGCATTACTGATCCAGGGATGACACCGGAGCACAGAGATTGGACTGTTTGAGGTCTGGTCGCTACAGTCGCATGCGGGATCGAACGCTCTCCAATGGTATGGATCCGCCACCTTGGCCGGGGGATCGCGGCAAGATTTCCTCCAACCGTGCCAAGGTATGCCGTCAGTCAAAACATTTGCTCAAATTCAGTGAATCTGGGGGTTCTGATGTTCATGTGAATAGTTCAATGAGTTCTTCTGGTGATGAGCTGAGGATTGTTCCTCATGGTAGTAATGATGTTTGCATGCGAGATATCCGCGTCTGCTAAATACCCATTGCACCTCCATCTCCGACTTCGGCGGCATCTGCCACCGGCGCGATGTCTGTCATTTCTATGATGGTCAACCAGAGTTTGAACCCTCCTCGACCGGCTGTGGGGCATGCCCCCGTTCTTGCACCACACATCAGAGGATCTGTGGTGCAGAGGAAAACACATTTCAAAAACCCACTTCCTAGGAAAGGAAACAGTTATGAGGAGGAGATAGAGGAATTTTTTGGTCACTTATGGGCTGTCCCTTCCCCACATTGCCGCCACCATCGCGCTCCCCTCCTCAAACCTCCCCCGAACCCAAGTTTCTCCCTACCAAGCAATCTGTTCTGGGTGAGGAAGGATATGTTTAGATCGAACCAATTTTCTGTCGAGGATTGCTACCCTGTGATACGTCTCCAATGTATCTATAATTTTTGATTGCTCCATGCTATATTATCTACTGTTTTGGACATTATTGGGCTTTATTATCCATTTTTATATGATTTTTGGGACTAACCTATTAATCGGAGGCCCAACCCAGAATTGATGTTTTTTGCCTGTTTTAGGGTTTCGAAGAAAAGGAATATCAGACGGAGTCCAAACGAAATGAAACCTTCGGGAACGTGATTTTCTCACCGAATACAACTCAGGAGACTTGGACCCTACGTCAAGCCAATTAACAGGAGGCCACGAGGTAGGGGGGCGTGCCTGCCCCCCAGGCGCGCCCTCCACCCTCGTGGGGCCCCTGTTGCTCCACCGACGCACTTCTTCCTCCTATATATACCCACGTACCCCCAAACGATCGGGTACGGAGCCAAAAACCTAATTCCACCGCCGCAACTTTCTGTATCCACGAGATCCCATCTTGGGGCCTGTTCTGGAGCTCCGCCGGAGGGGGCATCGATCACGGAGGGCTTCTACATCATCATCCAAGCCCATCTGATGAAGTGTGAGTAGTTTATTTCAGACCTACGGGTCCATAGTTAGTAGCTATATGGCTTCTTCTCTCTTTTTGGATCTCAATACAATGTTCTCCCCCTCTCTCGCGCGGAGATCTATTTGATGTAATCTTCTTTTGCGGTGTGTTTGTTGAGACCGATGAATTGTGGGTTTATGATCCAGTCTATCTATGAATAATATTTGAATCTTCTCTGAATTCTTTTAGGTATGATTGGTTATCTTTGCAAGTCTCTTCGAATTATCAGTTTGGTTTGGCCTACTAGATTGGTTTTTCTTGCCATGGGAGAAGTGCTTAGCTTTGGGTTCGATCTTGCGGTGTCCTTTCCCAGTGACAGAAGGGGCAGCAAGGCACGTATTGTATTGTTGCCATCGAGGATAACAAGATGGATCATATTGCATGAAACTATCCCTCTACATCATGTCATCTTGCTTAAGGTGTTACTCTGTTTTTAACTTAATACTCTAGATGCATGCTGGATAGCGGTCGATGAGTGGAGTAATAGTAGTAGATGCAGGCAGGAGTCGGTCTACTTGTCTCGGACGTGATGCCTATATACATGATCATACCTAGATATTCTCATAACTATGCTCAATTCTGTCAATTGCTCAACAGTAATTTGTTCACCCACCGTAGAATACTTATGCTCTTGAGAGAAGCCACTAGTGAAACCTATGGCCCCCGGGTCTCTTTCTCATCATATCAATCTCCATCACTTTATTATTGCTTTGCTTTTGCTTTTCCTTTTACTTTTCACTTTGCATCTCTATACCAAAAATACCAAAAAATATTATTTATCATCTCTATCAGATCTCACTTTTGTAAGTGACCGTGAAGGGATTGACAACCCCTAAGCGCATTGGTTGCGTTAAGCTATTGTTTTTGTGTAGGTATGAGGGACTCACGCGTAGCCTCCTACTGGATTGATACCTTGGTTCTCAAAAACTGAGGGAAATACTTACGCTACTTTGCTACATCATCCTCTCCTCTTCGGGAAAATCCAACGCAGTGCTCAAGAGGTAGCACCCTGTCACACAGCTTGGGCGTTTCGATCCCGTTCCTACCCAATTTTGCTTATCTAAAGAGGGTCTAGGTCCGGGCAGCATCTCTTTCGCGGCGACAGTAAAGCGAGGCATGGAAGGGCGTGGTCAACAAGGGGCGCTGCGGCCACAGCGACGACAACCACTACCCAAGAAAGCGGTGTCCGGGGCAGCTCCGCCTCAACCTCCAGGCCCGCCACCGGCAGCCCTACCCCGTGCCTAGCCGTCTTCCTCTAAAGGGGGTAGTGGACCATCGAAGGGGGCTGCCATGGCTACCGCTACTACTCCAGCCCCGCCTCCACCCCCACCTCCTACTCCTGCTGTTCAAGCACTCGATCCGAGGTACAGAGATATGATTTGCTTTAACTGCAGCTGGCCAGGACATTATGTTGGAAATTGCATTGATCAGAAGAAGTGTTTTATCTGCTCTGGAAACCATAATGTGAACAACTATGTGGCCTAGGCCCGCTTGCAACCTACTACTACATATTTTGGTAGTGCTGTAGCAGGCCTGGGTTTCTACCACATAGATATCCTTGTTGCTGCTAAATCCAATTGGTTAAACTACAAGAATTGCGCTGTTTTGAAAGTGGTGAAAGGAGAAGTTTCTGCTTCTGACTTATTGGTCCAGCTAAATCGTATTTTCTGTAAGAACAAAGACTGGCCATGGCAAATCAAAGAGCTTGAGGAGAAGAAATACCTACTTAGATTCCCACCTTGGAAAAAAGTAGAAGACCTGATTGAGTTCCCTGCATTTGACCTCCCCATTGATGGAGTTTCTGTTAAGATATGTGAATGGGAGGGAATGTTGGAGGCGTTTGGTCAGTTGTCTGAAGCATGGGTACAAGTTGAGGGGATTCTTCCCAAGTGGTGTGCATGGAAAGTGTTTGCACATGTTGCTTCGTGTTTTGGCATCCTTGTGGATGTGGACTGGAATGGGATTTTCAAAAGTTTCTATGAAAATATCAGGATTAAAGTTTCTTGTAGGGATCCTACCAAAATTCCTTTTGAGAGATTGGTGGAGATGAAGAAAAAGCTATATCTGCTATTTTTCACCGTGGAAGGTTTTGAACAGGTGGGAGAGGAATCTGATGGTAACAACAGTGATCCTGATATTGATAATGCTATAGAGAAAAAGGAAGATAATGGTAATGAGCAATTTGAGAAGGACAAGATGGAAGAGGATGGTGATGAGCCTATTGATGAACTTGACAAAGCAAATTTCCCTGATAAGAACATTTCTTCTGCTAAAAGTAAGAACAAGAGGGTAGCTGTTTCTGCAGTTGAGTTTCATCCTCCAAAACTTGTTGATTGCTTCCATGAACAGTTCATTGAAGAAATCAGAGATAAAAGCCCTGTGAACTCTGGCACTTCTAGTCCCTGTCCGGCTCTTGTTGGTTCTCCTTCCATGCTTGGCTCTGAACCTCTTTCTCTCCATATGGAATACTGCTCTGCCCAGTTAAGTAAGTTTGAAATGGAGGACTCTGATGAGGAACAGGAGCACTGCTTAACTGATATGCAATGTTTACCTGATGATTTGGTGATGGCCTTTGGATCTGTTAAGAGACCACTCCAGGAAACACTAGAGAAAGCTGAATCAGACAAGAAGATGAAGTGTGATGTGGACCATAATGTGGGGTGGGGGCCTATGCTCTCTAATAGACCAATCACTAGGAACCATGGTAATGTCAAGATTATGGAGAAAGCTACTACATATCTACAGAAGAAGAATTTGGAAATTCCTATCTCCTTCAAAGGTAAATCTTTTGCTACCACTGATACCCAAATTCTTGCTGAACAAATTAATAAGATTGACTTGTGTGTTGGTAAAACTAGCTTAGATCAAAAGAGAATTACTATGGACATTGTGGATAGGGAGAAATTAAGATGCCTGCAATTTGCTGACCAAAATCCGGAAATTGTGTTACTGCATGATTTAGATATTTCCACACATGCTGATGAGAGGGGCTATACCCCTTCTGGTCCTGTTTTCAACTCTAGATCAGGGGGCATTGCTGATCTGGGTGTAAAAAGCCCAGCTGTTCTTTCTAAGAATGTGCCTTGTGGCCTATCTCACCCTTTTAAAATCCAATGATAGGTTCCTTTTGGAATATTCGTGGTCTAGGGCAACCGGGTAAAATTCAGTGCCTAGGGGATTTTATTAATAACAACCATATTGATTTTGTTGGTTTCTTTGAAACCAAGAGGGAAAAAATGATGATATTACCATTAGGAGAATTGCTGGTGGAAATGATTTTTCTTGGCAACAACTCCCTGCTATTAACACTACTGGTGGGATCCTGGTGGGGATTAATAATGATCCGTTTGAGATAATTGGCTTTATTAATAAAACTTATTGTGTTGTGACTACCGTTAAGAACAAAAAAGATGGTTTTGTTTGGCACTTTGTTGCTATGTATGGTATTGCTTACAATGATATGAAAATGGAATTTATTGCTGAACTACATGATGTTATGGCAAATCTCACATATCCTGTGATTTTGGGTGGAGACTTTAATTTTGTGAGATCTGCTACAGATAAGAGCAATAGCATCATTAATAATCAACTTGCCTTCCTTTTCAATGATTGGATAAATAGGCGGGGTCTTATGGAAATTAGCATTGCTAATCCAAGTTTTACTTGGAGTAATAATCAGGATGGTCCTGTTTTTGCTGCTATTGATAGAGTCTGTGTGTCCCCTTCTTGGGATGCTCGGTTTCCTTTATCCGTTTTAACTGCTTTACCCAGAATTGGTAGTGATCATACCCCCCTGATTTTAGACACATGAGCTAGGAGGGTTACCTCCCCAAAAAAATTTGGTTTGAAAAATGGTGGCTTGACTACCCAGAATTTAAAACTATGTTTATAGAGGAGTGGAATACCCCGGTGGTGGGGAGGATGCTATTGATGTTTGGTTAAAAAAAGCTAAATTGTTTCGGAAAAAGGCGAAAGGCTGGAGTATTAATATTGAAGCTGCTCTTAAGAAAAAAAAAGACCTTATGCAAGAATTTGATATCCTAGATGTTTTTGCCGAGTCAAATCGTGTATCGGATGAGGATAGGCTTCGGATGAGGGAGATTAAAAAAGAGCTCGATGATATCTTGCGTAAGGAGGAGGTTGCCTTGTGGCAACATTCGAGGGATCATAGAATTAAAGATGGAGACAAAATAATGCCTATTTACATGCGCTTGCCAATCACAGGCATAGAAAAAATCATTTGACTGAGCTAAATGGGGATTCTGGCCCTGTTTTTACTACTAATGAAATGCTAGATGTAGCTACTACTTTTTATAAAAACCTGTTTGGGTATGAAGCAACACATGATATTCATCTTGGCCCTTCCTCCTGGGAGGAAGATGAGCTGGTTACTACAGAAGAAAACGAAATGCAACAAAGAAAATTTTCTGAAGAAGAGATTAAGGGAGCCATTTTTGGCTCTTATGCACATGGAGCGCCTGGCCCTGATGGCTTGTCTTTCCTCTTTTATCAAACCTTCTGGGAGGTGATTAAAAAAGACTTTATCGCCATGGTTAGAGATTTTGAGGAGGTAAATTAGATATTCATAGACTTAATTTTGCTCTGATTGTGTTGATCCCAAAGGAGGTGAATGCTAAAGACATGAAGAACTTCAGACCTATCAGTCTTAGTAATTGTGCTATTAAGATTTTTACAAAAGCTATGACTAATAGATTTTCCCCTATCAGTCATAGAATGATTTCTCCCAATCAAACTGCATTTATCAAGGGTAGATATATACTTGAAAGTGTGGTCCTGACACATGAGGTTATTCATGAAGTTAAGTAATCTGGTTGGCAAGGGCTTGTGCTCAAACTAGACTATGAAAAAGCTTATGATAGAGTAAGTTGGGACTTTCTTTTTGAAATGCTTAGTTCCAGAGGTTTTGGGCAAAAATGGATTTCTTGGATTAAAACAACTCTTTTGCAGAGTACATTTAGTGTGAGGATTAATGACACTACTGGGCCTTACTTTATGGGGGGGGGTCTCAAACAAGCAGATCCCTTCTCCCCTTTGCTTTTTAATTTAGTGGATGATGTCTTCTCCAAAATGCTAATCAAGGCTTCAAAGCATGGCCTAATCTCTGGTCTTTTGACCAACATTATCCCTACGGAAGTGATCAACTTGCAATATGCTGATGATACACTTCTCTTTTTAGAGAACTCATATCACAAAGCCAGGAATTTTAAGTGGATTTTATCCTGTTTTGAAAACCTATTTGGTATGAAAATCAATTTCCACAAGAGTGATTTACTCACCATAAATGTGGAGGAGGAGGAATCTAACACCTTTGCTCAAATTTTCTGTTGTAAGTTGGGGTCTTTCCCTATCAAATATTTGGGAGTGCCTCTGCACTATGACAAATTGAGGAGAGAAGATTTACAACCAATTATTGATAGAATTATCAAGAATATTTCTGGTTGGCTGGGTAGATACTTGACCTACAGGGGGAAGTTGATCTTACTGTGTGCCTGTATTGTTAGTATTCCTGCCTACCTTATGGCCATGATTAAATTCCCTAAATGGGCAATTAATGCCATTAATTCTCAAATGACTCATTTTTTCTGGGGTAATATAGATTATCAACATAAATACCATCTGGCCAACTGGGGTCTGGTTACTAGAAAAAAGGAATTTGGGGGGCTTGGTATCCCCAACTTGAAAGAATTCAACATGGCCCTTTTGGCCTCATGGGGAAAACGTTACTTTGAATCTAATGACAGTGATTGGAAAAGATTGTGGATTTTAAATATAACACTCACTCGCCGAATGTTCTATGGGCCAAACAAAAAATTGGGTCCCCCTTCTGGAAAAGTGTGACCAGTGGCTTTAAATGCTTCAAAAACTTTCTATGTTTGGAAGGTGGGGTGAGGTGGTAAAATAAGCTTTTGGCATGATACGTGGGCTAGGAATTGTTCCCTAAGAACTATGTTTTGGAACCTGTTTGAAATTTGCAACCAGCCTGATTGTTCAGTGGCTCAAGTGTGGGATGGGACTACTCTGAAACTTACATTTAGGCGATATGTCGATCTGAGGGGGATGCTTAGGTGGAATCAATTACAAGACCACATTAGGGATTTCCCCTGTCTACCTCCCCAGATTTTCCCATCTGGTCTCTTGAACCTAAGGGGTTGTACTCAGTTAAATCTTTCTATGAAACTATAAACTTTGGGGTAATTGTTTCTCCGATTGGAAAATCTCTTTGGAAAGTTTTGTGTCCTCAAAATATTCATGTTTTCATGTGGCTTTGTGTGTACAATAAAGTTCTGACCAGAGATAATTTGAACAAACGTAGACAAGTGGAAGACCTCTTCTGCCTGTTTTGTAGAGAAAATGAGTCCACTCAACATCTATTTTTTGATTGTGTTGTGGCAAAATGTATCTGGTCGCTGGTCTCTGAGTTTTTTAATGTACAACCTTTTACTTGTTTTGAAGACATATGTGCTGTGTGGCGTTCTTACAAATATAAACATGTGCTCAATCTGGTCATGGCTGCATCCTTGTGGAGCATTTGGAGGCTAAGGAATGATTTCTGTTTTCAGGGCCGCTCGTGGAGAGGCTTGAATTGCGTCCTTGTCAAGTTGAAAAATGTGCTTCTGCGCTGGGAGGTACTCTGCGACGACACCCAAGCGGAGGTGCTGCAAAGATGTATTCTGTTGCTCAACAAACACCGGGGGGAGCTCCTGCGGATCGCCTGGAACTGGTCTCCGGTCGTCGTCAGTAGACATTAGATTGCACTTTTGGCCCTCGCCTTTGGGTTTTGTAATAAAAGACTTCATGTAGGCTAAAGTGTTTGCTGGTGTGTGAGGCTGTTTAGACCTTCCAGTTAGTTGTGTTTCCAGTCTGCCTGTTGGTTGCCTGGTGTGGGCTGTGTGGGGATCTAGCTGTTAAGCTTGTATTCCGAATCTGGTTTTCTATGCTGCTTCAATAAAATGGGGCAGGGGGGAAACCCCTTTCATTTCAAAAAAAATTAGGAACAGAGGGAGTACATTTTAAGAAGAAATAAAAATGAAGAAAATACTTGTACACAAATTTGCACTGAAGTTGCATTTTTTGTAATGTGCAAAGAACAAGCACATAATAGTGCAATTTTCACACTCTAGTATGATTTACATACATAATATATATTACCTGAGTGTATACATTTACAATCACCCAACATCCCAAATATACCCATATACGAAAAAAAGGAAACCAAAGCAAAACACATACAAACAGAAAAATGGGCAATGACTAATGGGCTTCAAGCCCAATTGAAGAATTGACTGACCCAAGGGACAGGTCTAAAATTCAGCCCAAAAAGCCATGAAACAACACTAGGAATAAAAACACCACATATCTTGACAAAAGAAACTTTCACAAAAAAATTCTTGACAAAATAAACCAATGTCAAAAAATTGACTTAACCAAATTTAAAACACAAGCAATTTGCATTTAGCAAAAGTGTATTTTAATATTATTCATCGGGGCCTTTCCAGGGGCCACTTCTTTGCCTATTTTATTTTAGAAATATTGCCAACTTAGTAATCATATACCTCTTAGAAGGTAGGAGTACTAAAAAATTGAGGTAATTTACATTTAGCTAAAGTGCATTTTAATATTATTCATCGGTGCCTTTCCAGGGGCAATTATTTTTGCCTGCTTTGTTTAGAATATTGCCAACTTAGTAAACTTACCTCCTAGAACTAGAAGGTAGTTATAAATCATATGGCCCTTGGTTAAAAAAAATATAGACGGCTAAAATAGATTGGGACTATGTTAAAATTTCTGGTTGTGAAACATATCGGTGGATTTTCATTTCAGATAGTTTTCACCATTTCACTCTTTCATTCATACAAAGTATAGATCTCTATTCTTACAAAAAAACGAGTTGGTGATGATGGTGTGCCTGCCATCTTGCAATACAAACCGTCTGATCTATATCTAACGAATAGAAAGCAAACTATGACAATTTTGCAAAAAGATACCAGCAACTCTCTCCATATTTGCAGATAAGACATTTCCTCGTTGTTGAGCAATCTTTATCTCGGGAGAATATCTGGTGCACCGGTGCTTGTGGTGCTATCGGTGCACCAAACTCAAGTCGCACATTTTAAATGTTTGAAAAATTCTGAAAAAATATAGCACATTGACACAACATTAATTTAGATTGTCACAAAATTTCAAGTCAAAATTCGAAATACAACTCCTCAAAACAAAAATGACAAATTCAACACAGATAGTACATAACATAAGTTGGGCTTTAGATTTGGTCCATTATCACACTGATGTCAATTTTTTTCATTTTTGCATTTCAACAAATATTTCAAATTTTCATACGAAATTTTATGACGACATACATTGATGTTATGTCAATATACTCATTTTTTCAGATTTTTTAAAATGTTGTACGGCATCCGGTGCACCGGTAGCACCACAAGTGTTGGTGCACCGGATATGTTCCCTCTTTATCTCCCACAACCTCATGTTGAGCAATGAAAAAAGAAAGCCTCTGAAACAATTTGGCATGATGGCCGTGGCCGGCGTCGTCCATCCCCATGCCTCTGTTCAGTCCGACCATCAATCACCACCACGCCCCACTTCTCCTCACCTTATATCTCCTCTTTCTCAAGATATCGTTAGTTTTTACACATGAGATTACTCCGGCATGGGTCAATCACAATAGGTGTTTTGTAAAAAAAAACTTATCTTGATGTTCCGTGCAATGCATGGGCATCTTGCTAGTATAGTAAAATATACCAGATTCGCATAAATAAATAAATAAATACTACTACCAAGTTATTTAAACGAAATCCACCACACGTTTGACGTACCATCGATTGATGGACAAATGCTCACTCGACTTTGATAACCGTGTGATCTTGCCAGATCTGGAGCGCGCCACTAGCAGCAGCCTCTGTAGCGCCTCAGGTGCTCCACAAGATCGTCAATGTACTTCTCCTGCCGCCCCTGATCCATGAGAACCTCTCGCAGCTTCATGGCGTTGCTGGCGAGCGCCTTCCCTTCCTCGTCCACCATGACGCGCCGCACCGCCTCCGCCACGCCGTCCCTGTCGAACGAGCCGTCGCCCTCGTCCCTCGCCACCTCCACGCCGATCCCCCTCTCCGCCATGGCGCGCGCCACGAGGGGCTGGTCCAGGACGAACGGGAGCATCACCAGCGGGTGCCCGCACGCGAAGCTCTCGATGGTGGAGCCCCACCCGCAGTGCGTCAGGAACGCGCCCGTCGCGTCATGCGCCAGCGCCGCCACCTGCGGCACCCATCCTGTGCGCACCAGCCCGCGCCCCCGCGTCCGCTCCTCGAACCCGGCGGGCAGTAGCTCGTCCGTGACGGCGTCGTTGGCGGTGTTGAACATTCCGGATGGCCTGCGTAGAGCCCATAGGAAGCGCACCCCGGCGAGCTCCAGCCCGAGCGCTAGCTCGTGCAGGATCCCTGCAGTTAGCGGCGCCTCGCTCCCCAGCGCGACGTAGACGACCGACTTGGGAGGCTGGTCGTCGAGCCAACGCAGGACCTCAGGACGGTCACCGTCGGCGGCGATCACGGGAGGTAGCAGGACCCCGGCGGGGATAACGGGCTGCTGGAAGAGGTCGGTGAGGAGGGCGAACATCCCGGGCTCGACCTCGTCGCAGCTCCGGTAGATGGCCAGGCGGCAGCACTCGAGCAGCTGCCACGCGCGCTCCATGTCGGACACGCCGGACGCGTTGGCGCGGAAGAGGGCGGCGATCGACTCGGCCTCGCTGCGGCGTCGGCAGGCGATCGTGGACGGGAACGGGATCCACCTGGGCGCGATGGCGAAGTCCTCCGTCGCAGCACGCGGGTGCTCGACGTTCGCCCACCGCGGCCCCAGGAAGGCCACGAAGGCGGCGTAGACGGTCATGAACGCGGCGCACGGCACACCGTGCCCGCCGGCGATGGGCGGGACCCAGTGGTGGCAGAAGTCATGGACGATCCAGTCGGGTCTCCGGCCAGCAGCGACGGCGTCCGCGAGGAACGCGGCTAGCGGGGCCGCGAGCCCGTCCATGGCCTTCTTGACGAGCTCGATCTTCTCGGGCGGCACGTCGGCCGTGGACTCGGCGCCGTCTGGCAGCCCGTCCACACGCGGCAACGGCAGCGCCACGAAGCGGAGGCGAGGCGACAGGTGCGGCGGCACCGGCGGGAGCCTGGCGAGGTTCCGGGGCGTGGAGACGAAGGCGACGGCGTGGCCACGAGCCGCCAGGCGCTTCGACAGCTCGAGGAACGAAAGCATGTGGCCGAATGCCAGCCATGGGAACACCACCACCTCCAGCACGCCGGCGGCGTCGGCTGCTGCTTCCATCGCACACTCTATGGGCGGTGAGATCAGGGACGATGGCGCGAAAGCTTTGGTGGCTGGTCTCCGGCAGCTGAATGATGACGAATATCTTTTCGTCTTCCGGTCGATCAATGCTATGTTTTGAGCAGGAGCAGCAGCACCAGTGCGCCTATATAAAATTATAGCTAGATAGATGCTGGGAAATAAAGTGGGAGGTGGAATTTGACACAATACCACTTTGTACATTTGCATTGGATCATATAGCACCTGGAATATTGTCTTTGAGTAAAATAACACACTGGATGTTTCATCTTTGCTAAAGTACCACATTTCCATTGTTTCGAAGAATCAGGCCTAATGACCCACTGAACACCAAGTGGAAATGGCCATACTACCCTTGAACAGTTTATAAAATAGGAAGAATTTTAGAAAGCAAAAAAAAAAACCCCATCTCCACCCGCCCGCTCGCGGCACGGCATCCCTACTGACCTTGCCCAGCACCGACACCCCCCCCCCCCTCTCCTAGCCCACTCTTTGCTGCTCTCCTACCCTCCGCGTGCTCGTGTTCCCCAACTTTCGCTGAGCTCCATCATCTCCACGGTGAGGCGTTACATAGGAGAGGCATGGGATGTGGCGAGTGAGCGCATCGAGTTTCTTACTATTGTAGAGGTTGGGTCGGTAGGACCTAGGAGGGGCAATAGGATGGAGGAGGAATGAGAAAAGTAATACTTTGTGAGGAATGAATAGTAAAGGTTCCAAAAAAAATGGTGATACGGAGGTGATCATATTGTACGAGGCACACCTCACGTATGAGATTGTCTAAGTTAGCCAGTACAAACGCCACTTATTTCGAAGACGATATCTGTGATGGATCTGTAGGAGCGATGACACCACTAAGTCAAGTTGTTTTGTCTCAAAGGGTTCAAGGTTTGTGCTCTTGTAGAATAGTGTTTGTATGGTTCTAGTGAAGCTTGTCGATGTTAAAGTACACATCTTAAGAGTTAAAAGTGTGAAATTTCACTCATGTAACTCCCAGGTTTGGGTAGCTATTACCTTCATGTGCTGCACCCTAATTTTCAACTACTTAAGTAGCAACGTTTTATTTTTACAGTTACTTATAAGCAATTTTTTTTCCAGTTCTATATGATTTGCTTTCTTAGTATGACCTATAGTACTCACTCTCACTTTCATGTTTTTGAGATGCAGTCATCGCTAACATAAGTATGCGCAAGAAACATCGCTAGTTAAAGAGTAGGCTGGATCAGTTGGATGTGAAGTGGGTACAACATTGTTCAACTTGTTTGTAAATGTATACAAATTTGTCAACTAAAAATATGTGAGATTTATGAGACCCATTACGGTTTATGCCTACTTACTATGCCTTGCGTGGTTATAAGCCATTCCTCTATAGGCGCCCCAAGGCGCAGATCAATTATAAAGAGTCAGATCATGTGCACGTGCATGAATGTGTGCATGAATGTGTGCACACGTGTGTTTTGTGCTTCATGACAACATTCTTTTTTTCCGAACACAAAGTATAACAAGAAAGTATATATGAAGGTTACACTATCATATCATTATTCTTGCATATTGTTGATCAGTGTAAGTTCTATGCATTTTGTGTGCGAGCATTTTGTCATTATTTTTTAAAATTTGTTCTTTATTTTCGTTCTTCTTTAGGGTAATACCAATGCCCTTAATTCATTCTTTCTTACAATAAATTTGTTTTTCTTTCTTTATTTATGTTTACCTAAAACAATGGCGCAAGAGAGAACGCTACTACTATATCCCTGTTTTTGCAAATTATGGAACAGTGCAAGTTCTATGAATTTTGTATGCAAATTTTTGTCATCATTTGCTTTTAAGTTTGGGAAACCATTTGTATCAGTAGTCTAATAGCAAACTTCCATCAGACTGGTCGTGATCCGTTGATTTCTATTGAGGCAATATCATCGGGAGTCATAGAACTTGCTTTAGATGTTCAGTTTGATGCTAAAATTTTAAAAATACGGATTTGTGGTCACTCAACTTGTGTTTTCGTGCAAATACAGTCACAACGTGTGTACACGAGCGTATCCGTTGTTTGCGTGGCGTGCCACACGTGAATGGCCCCACGGTCAGCGACTGTTGGTGGCGGAGGCGATAGGTGTGACGCACGTGATGTCTTTTTCCAAGAAACGCCCTCAACTTTTTAATTATTACATTTGTATAAATTATTCGCATGAAATAAATACTAATAATTGCGTCTGTCGGCCTCACTTGTCAAGCGGCCTACTCTTTCTACCTGTGTAGGACCCACCTGCCAGTGGACACGAGAGAGATTTGACGATTTAAAAGTAGTTGGGTTGTGAGGATTCAAACCAGAAACCTATTCACTCCCGCCCCGCATGCTAATCACCACGATAGACGTGCTTGATGTCCAGTACTTCGATGCACACGCTATTATATTGGCCAACCCCACAAATACATTCTTTATTTTTGGCCGGGACAACCACATATTCAACCATATGCAAAGACGACCACGATGTTAGCAACCAGCTTGCTGAATTCCTATTTCAAAGGGGACTTGCATCACTTCAAATTAAAATCCAATCTTGTACTGCTGCGGTAGGTCAGTTCTCTTCACACCTCCAGGTCTAGAGTTCACATCATGAGGCACAAACATTTTAATTCTTTTTGTATCCAATATATTTTTCTGGCGAAAATATAACCTACACAAGATTTGAACCCGAGCCAGTTGCTAGTTAATAATGGACTAACCATCAAGATAGAAATGATACATTCATTATGCGCTATATTTTTTTCTATCTAGATTTTTAATTTTTAAATTATTTGAATTCAACACAAAAATTCATTGATTTGTCTGAAAGAATTTTTGACCATTTCGAAGTTGAGCGGGATTTTTTGCCATTTCAAAATCCGTACTTGTTCATGTGTCTAAGGAGAATCAGGCTAATTTTTTTAAATAATACATTTTTTATTATTTTTCACAAATACTACGCCCGATAAATAATTCTTAAAAATAATACACCGTCGGCCAGCTGCTGGCCGACTAGGCCTAGTCAGCCCACAGCAGGCCGAGTGGGCGTACTCGGCCAGTAGCAGGCCGACAGCTGGCCCGCCAGGCCAGACATCATCAGTGACGTTTTTATCTATCAGTAGAGACATTACCATCTACTTTTGTATCGGACTTGTGTCTATTCTATGTATGAGACAAATGACTATGTACTTATGTATGAGCCATAGCCTACTCTATTTTAGTATTTTGTTATCCAAACTACAAATCATATTTAGATAGAACATAATGCTCGTACAACAAGACAGTACAAACAACTAGATAGAACTACATCTAAATTAAACGGTACGTACGACTTAACTTACAACATACAACATAAAAAGTATATGAAGTCATCATCGTCATCCTCCATCGATGCAGTACTCTTACCCTTTGACGATGAAGACCTCTTGCCCTTCGACGATGAAGAACTCTTGCCCTTCGACGATGCAGAACTCTTGCCCTTTGACGATGCAGAACCCAGAAGCGGCGGCATGAAGATATCGTCTTCATCCTCGCCGTCGGCACACCATAAATAAGTATATTTTGCTCCCAACTTTAGGTACCTTCCACACTTTAGGTATCTTCCATGCAACCTCAGAAGTTCTTTCTGTATCTCCTCAAAGGTCCTGGAAGGTCACCCGCACCTACTTAATGCGTGAGCCAGCTCATTTAGTAGGGTGTCATTACTGATGAGTTCTTCTCATGGAACTAATATGTTGTCAACCCTGAAATCAGCGACTAAACACAACGGACATTCGGACGTACGACTATGAAAACTACGATCAAAATGATATCCGGATATCTTGGCGAGACTACGAGACTACGCTAGAATGCTTACCAACGTTAGTGCCGAGGGGTTTTTATAGGTTGAGAACACAAAGGAAGGCGGGAACTTGGTAGCGGGAACATATGGCGGGAGATACTGGCGGGAACTAGAGAGCGGGAAAATATGGCGGGAATTACAGAGCGGGAAAATTTGGCGGGAACGAGCAAAGCAGAAAAATATGGCGGGAACGAGCAAAGCGGGAAAATTTGGCGGGAGGTAGAGAGTGGGAAAATTTGGTGGGAGGTAGAGAGCGGGAAAATTTGGCGGGAAATGGCGGCCCATGATATAAGCGAGGATCGTACGGGAAAAATGATGGCATGCTTTAGTCGGCCTACGGCTGGCCAATTAGAGCCTATCAGCCTACAGCGAATAGTCTAGTTGGCCCACAGTTGGCCGACATGACCTGGACTGGTGGCCGATAGGCCATTCGGCCAGCAGCGAGCCGATAGGGGATCAGTTGGCCAGCTGTGGGCCGACTAGGTCCAGTCGGCCAGCTGCGGGCCGACGATGTATTATTTTTGAAAATTATTTATCGAGCGTAATATTTGTGAAAATTAATAAAAATGTATTGTTTATCGAGCGTATTATTTATCGGCCCTGGTTCGTAACCATCAACATTTCCTCCTTCTACCTTACTGCTCTGTCTTGATTCGTAACCATCATCTCCAGTATTTGACATAGATAGCGGCCTCCCTCCACTGCTCTGCCCAGGATCGTAGCCACCCTCGCCTTCATGTGCAGTGACCTCCTTCACAACGGGAAGCACTAAGGCAACAAAATTGCATCCCCTGCGTTCACAACCTTATAACCACTGCATGCAATCGGAGTCTCGCTCTATGGGCCTCAAATAAAAATAAATTATTGAACTTGACCGTGTCCACAATGCATGAACACCGACGGTGTGTGTTTCAGTATCAAGCCCTAAACTTGCCGCAATCCATTCTTTCAATTGACCGATAAACCATGTTTGAAGTGCGCTTATTAGCACCTCTATGTGAGTAAATTCACTCAGGTCAGCTCTCATCTCAGTTGTTTGGACAGTACCAGGACCGTAGTAAAATATGAACTTCACTACATCAGACATCTTGGCTCACCTAATTTTTTTCAACAATGAAAGACAAGTATTAAGCAACAACTTAAAAATATCCCCACTACTAAATATTAGACATGTATATGTATATATTTTTTTTTGCGAGGGAGACATGTATATATATTAGCTAGCTATATATTACGGAATATTAACAGAGCAACCAATACAATTCACACACCTACAAGTATATTACGAATATTTGCTTGAGCAACTACAAAAATTGACAGATTTAAATATTTGACATCTACATATATTACGGATTTTACTGGAGCAACTCCAAATACTGACACACCTAAATATTTGACATCTACATATAATACGGAATATTACAGGAGCAACTACAAATTTGCACACAACTAATTAGTTGACATCTAAATATATTTACGTATACTACCGGAGCAAATAACAATAATCGCACACCTAATTTATTTCACATCGAAACATATTAATGAATAGTACTGGAGCAACTTCGAAAAATAAAATGTTTGTTGAAATATACCCTTGAAGCGCATGTGCGAACGTCGAACGGCGGCCTTCAATCACCGGAACCGGAGCCGGAAACGCCACCAAACTACCGGAGCTTCACCTCCACCACACTGCCCCAGCTTCACCACCTCCACCTGCACCGCCGCCACAACCTCCACCAATGAGCTGAAAAATGCTCCAACAAAATGATCACCACGACCACCACGAGCTACCCCATCAGTAGATCGAGGTCTTTTTTGGCTCCCCTAACTATGTAGAACCCATTCATGGTGTCAAATCCGCAGAAAACCGGGTGATTTTGGTGTACAAATTGGAGCTATTTCGTGTAAGAGGGAGGAGGGAGGAAGAACAAAGAGAGGTGCTGCGCGGTGGGAGAAAGGAGGAGAAGAAAGGAGGAAGAGCCCAGGCGCTGTGGGGTCCGCTCCCTGTCGGCCAGCAGCTGGCCGATCGGTCGGCAGCAGGCTGACTGGGGCACCCATGACCCAGCTGTGCCGACAGCTCCCGACGCGACGTGACCTAGCCAATAGTCGGCCTGCACGTGACTGATGGGCCAGCTGTCAGCCCGTTGTTGGCTGATACGGCCGAGTCGGCCTGCTGCTGGCTGACTGGGTTGAGTCGGCCTGCTGTTGGGTGATTGGATATTATTTTTGAAAATAAAAATATCAGCGCAATATTTGTGCAAATTAATAAAAAAATATTATTTAAAAAATTAGCGTCAATCAGGACCTACACGTGCTGATGAGGGGCTTCTGCGCAATTAAAAATAGAACGGGGTTGTTTCTCAAAAAGAAAAAACACATGATGTCCCTATAGTCATGTTTTTCTGAACATCAGTACAGACGCAGGCGTTCTTACATACATGCACATGCACACACGCAGAGTCTATCTTTATGAGCACCTCCGAAAGACTGAGCCGATATGTCATCTTAAAATTTATAAAGTCACCGTAGGCCCCTAGTCATCGACGGGAACGTCTCCTCTCACTAAAAGCGCATGCTGGAAATCCTGAAATAAATTTAGGAATGCGAGCACCGGACTCGAACCCTGGTGGGCTAGGGATACCACTATCCCTTTAACCATCCAATCACAGATTGATTCGCTCCCTACAGTCATGTTGGCATGCCATGCAAGTGCATGATACGTCCAGATACGGATGAAGTGACCGTATTTGCACAAAAACGCAAGTTGAGTGATCACAAATCCATATTTTTAAAGTATTAGCACCAAACTGAACATCGAGAGCAACTTCCACTAGTAGAAAAAGAGGCTTCCGTCCAGCCTCATTAGTCGCGAAACTGTAGGAACCGCGACTAATGAAGTCTTCAGTCGCGGTTCGGCAGATGAACCGCGACCAAATGCCTGGGCCCAGGGCGCTCGCGGGCTTTAGTCGCGGTTGGCCAGGCCAACCGCGACTAAAGGTGCCCAAAGGCCTTTAGTCGCGGTTGGCCTGGCCAACCGCGACTAAAGCTCGCGGGCTTTAGTCGCGGTTGGCCAGGCCAACCGCGACTAAAGGTGCGCAAAGGCCTTTAGTCGCGGTTGGCCAGGCCAACCGCGACTAAAGCTCCTCCCCTATATATACCAGTTCAGCACGCTCACTTAGCCATTTGGTGCCACTTCTCTTCACAAGCTTCACAAGGGGGTGTAGGTTTGCTTTTGGTTCCTCTTATGCACACAAGGTGTTTGATGAAATGCCCTAAGAGGGTGAAACAAACATGATATGAAGTGTTGGAGCCACACTTGAGGTTCCTCATTTATTTTTTCCTCCTCGATCGCGGTTAGCAACTTGAACCTTTCATGCATGTGTGTCATTGATAAAATATGCATGTGTGCAGTTCATTGTTTAATTTATATTATTTGTAGCTAGTTAGTTTAACAAATGCATGATGGTTAATTATATATTTTATATTATAATAATGCAGATGAATCGGCAATGGATGTACGGTAACCGACTCTCCGGCGAGTTCACTACGGGTTTGAAAGATTTCCTCGTAGTGGCTAATGCGAACAAGCAGGGGGGTTTTGTTATCTGTCCATGTGTTATCTGTAAGAATCAGAAGGGTTACTCTTCCTCAAGAGATGTTCACATGCATCTGCTTCGGCACGGTTTCATGCCAAGCTATAATTGTTGGACCAAGCATGGAGAAAGAGGGGTTATAATGGAAGAAGATGAAGAAGGGGATGATTTCATCGATGAAAGCTATCTTGCTCATTTCGGTGATACTTTCATGGAGGATGCTGAAGGTGAAGGGGAAGGTGAAGAAGAGGCACGTGATGATCCCGTTGATGATCTTGGTCGGACCATTGCTGATGCACGGAGACGCTGCGAAACTGAAAAGGAGAGGGAGAATTTGGATCGCATGTTAGAGGATCACAGAAAGGCGCTGTACCCCGGATGCGATGATGGTCTGAAAAAGCTGGGCTGCACACTGGATTTGCTGAAATGGAAGGCAGAGGCAGGTGTAGCTGACTCGGCATTTGAAAACTTGCTGAAAATGTTGAAGAATATGTTTCCAAAGGATAACGAGTTGCCCGCCAGTACGTACGAAGCAAAGAAGGTTGTCTGCCCTCTAGGTTTAGAGGTTCTGAAGATACATGCATGCATCAACGACTGCATCCTCTACCGCGGTGAATACGAGAATTTGAATGAATGCCCGGTATGCACTGCATTGCGTTATAAGATCAGAGGCGATGACCCTGGTGACGATGTTGAGGGCCAGAAACCCAGGAAGAGGGTTCCCGCCAAGGTGATGTGGTATGCTCCTATAATACCACGGTTGAAACGTCTGTTCAGGAACAAAGAGCATGCCAAGTTGTTGCGATGGCACAAAGAGGACCGTAAGTCGGACGGGGAGTTGAGACACACCGCAGATGGAACGCAATGGAGAAAGATCGACAGATGGTTCAAAGATTTTGCAGCTGACGCAAGGAACATAAGATTTGCTCTAAGTACGGATGGCATGAATCCTTTTGGCGAGCAGAGCTCCAGCCATAGCACCTGGCCCGTGACTCTATGCATCTACAACCTTCCTCCTTGGTTGTGCATCAAGCGGAAGTTCATTATGATGCCAGTGCTCATCGAAGGTCCGAAGCAACCCGGCAACGACATCGATGTGTACCTAAGGCCATTAGTTGATGAACTTTTACAGCTGTGGGGTGGTGTCCGTGTGTGGGATGAGCACAAACAAGAGGAATTTGACCTACGAGCGTTGCTTTTCGTAACCATCAACGATTGGCCTGCTCTTAGTAACCTTTCGGGACTGTCAAATAAGGGATACAATGCATGCACGCACTGCTTACATGAGACTGAAAGTGTACATTTGCCAAATTGTAAGAAGAACGTGTACCTTGGGCATCGTCGATTTCTTCCGAAAATTCATCCAGTAAGAAAGAAAGGCAAGCATTACAACGGCAAGGCAGATCACCGGCCGAAGCCTGCGGAACGCACTGGTGCTGAGGTATTTGATATGGTCAAGGATTTGAAAGTCATCTTTGGAAAGGGTCCTGGCGGACAATCAGTTCCGAAGGGAGCTGACGGGCACGCAGCCATGTGGAAGAAGAAATCTATATTCTGGGAGCTAGAATATTGGAAAGTCCTAGATGTCCGCTCTGCAATCGACGTGATGCACGTTACGAAGAATATTTGCGTGAACCTCCTAAGCTTCTTGGGCGTGTATGGGAAGACAAATGATACAAAGGAAGCACGGCAGGACCAGCAACGTTTGAAAGACCCTGATGACCGGCATCCGGAATGGTTTCAAGGTCGTGCCAGCTACGCTCTGACCAAAGAAGAGAAGGTCATCTTTTTTGAATGCCTGAGCAGTATGAAGGTCCCGTCTGGATTCTCGTCCAATATAAAGGGAATAATAAACATGGCGGAGAAAAAGTTCCAAAACCTGAAGTCTCACGACTGCCACGTGATTATGACGCAATTGCTTCCGATTGCTTTGAGGGGGCTCCTGCCGGAAAATGTTCGAGTAGCCATTGTGAAGCTATGTGCATTCCTCAATGCAATCTCTCAGAAGGTAATCAATCCAGAAGTTCTACCACGGTTACAGAACGATGTGATCCAATGTCTTGTCAGTTTCGAGTTGGTGTTCCCGCCATCCTTCTTCAATATTATGACGCACCTCCTGGTTCACCTAGTCGAAGAGATTTTCGTTCTCGGTCCTGTATTTCTACACAATATGTTCCCCTTCGAGAGGTTCATGGGAGTATTAAAGAAATATGTTCGTAACCGTGCTAGGCCAGAAGGAAGCATCGCCAAGGGCTATGGAAATGAGGAGGTAATTGAGTTTTGTGTTGACTTTGTTCCTGACCTTAAGCCGATTGGTCTTCCTCGATCGCGGCACGAGGGGAGACTAAGTGGAAAAGGCACGATCGGAAGGAAATCAACGATATGTATGGACGGCCATTCTCTGACTGAAGCACACCACACTGTACTGACCAATTCCAGCTTGGTGGCTCCGTACTTTGAGAAACACAAGAATATTTTACGCTCGGACAACCCGGGGAAGCCTGAATCCTGGATTAGGAAGGCCCACATGGAGACTTTCGGCAGTTGGTTGAGAAAACATTTAATGAATAACAATGATGTTGTAGATCAGCTGTACATGTTGGCCAAGACACCATCTTCGACTATAACGACTTTCCAAGGGTACGAGATAAATGGGAATACATTTTACACGATCGCCCAAGATAAAAAGAGCACCAACCAAAACAGTGGTGTCCGCTTTGATGCAGCAACCGAGAATGGGCAAAAGGTCACATATTATGGTTACATAGAGGAGATATGGGAACTTGACTATGGACCCTCCTTTAAGGTCCCTTTGTTCCGGTGCAAATGGTTCAAGCTAACAGGAGGTGGGGTAAAGGTGGACCAGCAATACGGAATGACAATGGTGGATTTCAACAATCTTGGTTACCTTGACGAACCATTCGTCCTAGCGAAAGATGTCGCTCAGGTTTTCTATGTGAAGGACATGAGTAGCAAACCGAGGAAACGGAAAGATAAGAAAACGATCAGTGCATCATGCGATGATCCAAAGCGCCACATTGTTCTTTCAGGGAAAAGAAACATCGTGGGAGTGGAGGACAAGACAGACATGTCAGAAGATTATAATATGTTTGCTGAAATTCCGCCCTTCAAAGTGAACACCGACCCAAGCATTAAGTTAAATGATGAGGATGCTCCATGGATACGGCACAATCGTAAGCAAGCAGGGACACAAGGGAAGAAATGATGTGTAATAATTTATTGTATCAAACCTTTTGTCAAACCTTCAAGGGGTTTTAAAATGAATTAGTTTTATTTTTCTGATTTTTTTGAAATATAATTGTATTTTTAAGATTTGAAAATGAAGAAAAAAACAGAAGAAAAAAACAGAAGAAAAAAGCAAACAGAAGAAAAACATAAGAAAAAAGGAAAAACAGAAGAAAAAACAGAAGAAAAAAACAGAAGAAAAAAGGAAAAAGGAAAAAGGAAGAAAAAAACAGAAGAAAAAACAGAAGAAAAAGGAAGAAAAAAACAGAAGAAAAAAACAGAAGAAAAAAGCAAACAGAAGAAAAACATAAGAAAAAAGGAAAAACAGAAGAAAAAAGGAAAAAGGAAAAAGGAAGAAAAAAACAGAAGAAAAAGGAAGAAAAAAACAGAAGAAAAAACAGAAGAAAAAAGGAAAAACAGAAGAAAAAAACAAACAGAAGAAAAACATAAGAAAAAAACAGAAGAAAAAAGGAAAAAGGAAAAAAGGAAGAAAAAAACAGAAGAAAAAAACAGAAGAAAAAGGAAGAAAAAAACAGAAGAAAAAACAGAAGAAAAAAGGAAAAACAGAAGAAAAAAACAAACAGAAGAAAAACATAAGAAAAAAACAGAAGAAAAAAGGAAAAAGGAAAAAAGGAAGAAAAAAACAGAAGAAAAAAACAGAAGAAAAAGGAAGAAAAAAACAGAAGAAAAAAACAGAAGAAAAAGGAAAAACAGAAGAAAAAACAAACAGAAGAAAAACATAAGAAAAAAACAGAAGAAAAAGGAAAAAGGAAAAAAGGAAGAAAAAAAGAAAATATGCCACCTACTGGGCCACCACGGCCTGAATACGACTAGAAACCCATTAAAGGGCCAGGATTCAGGCCCGCAGAAGGCCCAGTAGGCCCACAGGCACACAGTGACAGAATAGGCCCGTAAGCCTGCATTTGAGAGGAGCTCGAAGTGGTAAGCGCAGCCGCGCTTATAAACCACTGTCGAAGCCTCTCGGCTAGCGAGGTGGGACTAAACATCCCACCGCACCGCGCCAGTTCTAGCACAGCCCTTTAGTCGCGGTTGGGGAGGCGGACCGCGACTAAAGGATACCTTTAGTCGCGGTTGGGGTGGCGGGCCGCGACTAAAGGGTACCTTTAGTCGCGGTCCGCCTCTCCAACCGCGACTAAAGGGTCTTTCTGCGCGGGAACGGAGGCGGCGCCAAAACCCTTTAGTCGCGGTTGGAGAGGCGGACCGCGACTAAAGGGCACCCTTTAGTCGCGGCTGGGGTGCGGGCCGCGACTAAAGGGTACCTTTAGTCGCGGTCCGCCTCTCCAACCGCGACTAAAGGTGCGTCCATAAATACTGCACTTAGCAGTTTTGCCACTTCCCATTCTGCTCTCTCTCGACGCCGAAGCGCTGCCCCGACGCCGACGCCGACGCCGAAGCCCTGCCCCGACGCCGACGCCGACGCCGAAGCCCTGCCCGCCTCCGCCCGTGCCCTGCGTGCCGCCCGCCCGCCGCCCTGCCGCCCGCCGTCGCCCTCGCCCCCGTCGCGCCGGACTGCCCGTCCCCGCCTCTCCTTCGTCGGTCCTCCCCGCGCATCGCCGCCCTCTCCTTGGTGAGCTCCCCATCGGGCCCCGTCCGGCCGTCTCCCCGGCCCCCTCCGAACGCTGCGCCCGCCGGCCCGTCCCGTCGCCGCGCCCGCCTCTGCATGGCGGCGCCGCGTCGCGGCTCCCGCACGTCCCGGTTGCGCGCTCGCCGGACCGGCCACTTCCCCTCCGCCCTGCCGCCCTGTTCCGGCCGGCGCCATCGCGGCCCTTGGCCGCCGGAGCTCGTGCCCGGCTCGTACCCGCTGCCCGCTAGCGCCGGCGCCCGTTAAGGCCCCCTGGCCCAATGACAATTGGGGCCCACGCCCCAGAAACGATTTAAAAAAAGGAGAGAAGAGAATTTAGAAAATAAATAAATAAATATATTAATTAATTAATCAGTTAATTAAATTAATTAACTTAATTAATTGTGTTTAGTAAACCTAATTAAATAACTAATATAACTAATCTGTTAATTAATCTAATTAACTTGGTTAATTAGTTAACAGACAATTTAATTAATTCTGTTAATTCTAAAAATGATATAAAACTTTAAAAATTAATATAAAATAATCCGTAACTCGGATGAAAATACTTTGTACATGAAAGTTGCTCAGAACGATGAGGCGGATCCGGATACGCAGCCCGTTCGTCCGCCACACATCCCTAGCATAGCAAACACGTAACTTTCCCCTCCGGTTCATCTGTCCGAAAACGCGAATCACCGGGGATACTTTCCCGGATGTTTCCCCCTTTCGCCGGTACGACCTACTGCCGCGTTAGGGCACACCTAGCACCGCGTATTGCCAGGTTACGCTTTGTGATGCTTTGATTGCTCTGTTATTTATTGTGTTCCCCCTCCGTTACTTCTTTCCGGTAGACCCCGAGACTGCCGGCGACCCCAAGTTCGACTACGGAGCACCCGTCTCGCGCTCTACCGCGACACCCTCTCCCACCCCTTCCTCGCCCCCTCCTTTTGCCACCGCCCTTTCGCCACCGCCACCGCCACCGCCCCCCTTCTTCACTTAATTAATTTGTTTTTACTACATGTTTTCAGGACTGACATAATGGCGGACGATAGAGCTGACCCGATTATGGACAACTATGATCCGGACGGTGAAGCACATATGTTCGGCATCATAAACGGCGATATTCAATATGTGCCGACCGGAGAAGAAGAAGATGATATCTCTTCTTATCTGAACCTTGACGGTGAAGATGAAGGGCGCCGTCAGCAAGATGATGCCGAACAAACGTCGATAAACGACGATCTTCAAATGGAAGTAGCAACCACCTCCGGCGCCGAGGTATATATATACATTGAGCCTCTGGTGATACAAACTAACTGATTTGAATAAATATGTGTGTACTAACGCGCGCGACTCTTTCTTATTTTAGCCCTCGGCCGGATCGTCGAAACAATCGAGTACGTCGTCAAAGCGTGGCGCAACCAAGACGATGAAACAAGGAGAAACATGCACCATCGAGGTTGTCGACAGTGCAACCGGCAGGCCGCTGGAGCCCCGCAAGAACGCCACCAAGTTTGTCAGCCAATGCGGAGCCATTGTTAGAGACAACGTCTCGATCACCGTCCAGGAGTGGAATGAGCCAAAGAAGGCACGAATTGATGGTTTCACTTTTGTCGATAAGAGAACAAAAAAAGATTGCTTCAAGAAGCTTATGGAACATTTCGTTCTACCTCCGGAATACAACAAATTCGATGAGGAGGGTAACAAGATTGAGGAAAACAAGGAGAGGAGGAGGCTAGTCAAACAGTTCGCTCTTCATAAGATGGCCGACGCATTCCGGAAATTCAAGCAAAATCTAGCCCATGACTTTGTCAAGCAGAACAAGACTCCGGATTTCAAAGGACAATATGAGAAACTGAAAGATGATTGGCCAGAATTTGTGAAGCAAAAGAAATCGGAGCAGTTCATTCAAATATCGAAAAAAATAAGGAAAATGCGGCTAAGAAGGAGTACAATCATGTTATGGGGCCAGGAGGGTATCGCCTTTGGGAGCCTAGGTGGGAGAAGATGGAGAACGAGCTGAGGGCGCGAGGAATCCGTCCAGGTACGGAGGGATGGGACCCAAGGGCCAAAAGCTGGTGGTACGGGCATGGGGGAACGCTGAACCCGGAGACAGGGGAGTGTGTTTACCGGGGCAAATTAATTAAACCCACCCAAGCCCTTATTAACGCAATGAGGGATGCTCAACAGGGGAAGATCAAGTTCAACAGAGAGAACGACGCGCTGACAAAAGCCCTCGGGAATCCTGAACACGGAGGACGTGTACGAGGCATGGGGCACATTCCGTGGAAAATAGGGTTCCCCCAGAACGATGACCCGTACGGTTACAGAAGCCGTAAGAGAAAGATGGATCAGGAAGCAGATGTTGTGGCGCGGTTGGCATCGGAAATGGAGGTGATGAAGAAAACCATGAGTGTACTAGTAGCCGAAAGAGATGCAGCTCGGGTGCAGCATGAAGATCATCCAGCGGATCTCGGAAGCCAGCAGCGGAGAAGCAGCGTGGCTTCCACGGAGGCCCCACCGGAGCCTCTGGTGGTCCAAATTACTGCACCGGAGCCTCTGGTGGTCGAAATTACTTCATCGGAGCCTCCTCGCTACCCCGTGGACGATATAAAGGAGATGAAAGAATGTCATCTGTATTATCCTATCGGGAACATGTCCATGAAGGTAGCCATCGGCAGTGCTTTACCATGTTTACCTGGAGCACTCCACCACAACAACCCCATTCAAGATGGCTATGCTCGTGTCACGGTGGAGGACATAGTCCAAGGGTTTGAGGACCTGGAGATTGACATTGCTACACCTGAAGGGGAGAAAAGACTTGGAGATGTCAAGCGCCATTTCATTCTATGGCAAAAGAAGTTTATCAAGTTTCCAGGCGAGGCGCCAAGGACAACAAGTCCACCCCCCTACGGTGGTGGTGGTGGCGGTGGCGGTGGTGGTGGTGGTGGTGGTGGTGGCGGTTCACCTACACCTCCGTCACGTCAGCCGACGCCGCCCCCCAGTCCACAACGTCCGGCGGGTGATCAGCCGCCGCCCCCCAGTCCTCGTCCGGCGGGTGATCAGACGCCGCCCCCCAATCCACCTCCGGCAAAGAAGCAGAAGCAGTCCTGGATTATTAACCCGGACCCTTATGTACCTAAGACCACAAAGGTACCGGAGCCATCACTGAAGCCTCTCCCCACAAGGCCTTGGGAACGTAGTGCCGAGGAAGTCGACGCGGCCGCGGCTGCTGATTTGGAGAAATGGAAGGCGGACTGCAAGAAGAAAACAGAGCCCGAGCCCAAGCCAGTATTTTCTGATGAGCAAAAGAAGTGGGCTAAGTCATTTTTGAGCACACCGTCCCAAGCCGCGAAGAATCTGCCTAACGACTATGCACGTGAACTTCGCAGGCAGGCACTCATGTTCAAGGAGAACAAAGAGCGGGAGAAGGCCGAAAGTAAAAAAAGCGGGAAACAAGTTGCCCAGCTCGGGGAACAAAGTAAACAATCGATTGCCCCGCTTATAGTGGAAGCCTTCTGTCCTGATGCCCCCGAGATCATACAAGCTGCGGCAGCACAGGGATTGACTGTAACGAGTGCCAGAGAACAAGCGGCCAACTTAGGTATTACTCTTCGTGAACTGTTAGGCCTTGATGAGGCGCCAGTGAAGGAGGTAGTAATTACATATGTCAAGAATGGGCCTCTCGTCGAGCCTGCGGAGGAAAAGGATCTACCTCCACAAATGAAAGGTCTGCTGAAATGGTACAAGGGTTACATAAAAAATAAAAACGCCAAAGAATATATTTATGCGGAAGTTAGACATGAGCATCACTTCAAACATTACTATGTACAAATTGAACTGAGTGAATTGTTCCAGCTTTTCAATCTGCGCGAGCTCGATAAATCTATCATCAGTTGCTACGTTCTGTAAGTGATTTATTAATTTCTACCCCATCTCGTTCATATTGCCTGCACTATATATATGTCCTAACTATATTGTTGTGTCCGCTATTATACATGCAGAATGAAGATTAAGGAATGCAGAGTAAGGAACATCCATGATGTTGGGTTCATTGACCCACACATCGTTAATGGACATGTGTTGGAGCGTTACCCCGCCGACGTGGAGGCAGACCTGTGGCAGTTTCTTACAAAGCAGGAACTCAAAAGTGATATTCTATTTCCTTACCATTTTGAGTGAGTGTTTCTGTCTTGAGCACATTCTCTTTTGTTTACTCCATGCATGGTATGTGGCCGGCTAATCGATGAGTTATGCATGACGTACTGTGCATGTATCGTGTCCGCAGGTTCCACTGGATTCTGCTAGTAATTAAAGTTAACACCTCAGAATGTCTCGTCCACGACTCTGTGAATATGGATCCAAAGCTTTGGGGCGGCATGAGAAGAATGCTGCAGAAGTAATTATTTTCATTCATTTGCGCTCTATATCGATCGGCCTATTTCGTTCATTTCCTAATATCAAGTAACTAATTAATAACTCTCTTGTTCATTTAATTTTCTTTGCCTCGTAGGGTTTGGAGACGGTTCGTAGATACAAAGGTCGGTGAATTCAAAAAAGAGCTAGAATTCAAAATGTTAAAGGCTAAGAATGCTGGGGATATTCAGCCACCGGAGACCAATCTATGTGGATACTATGTCTGTGAGATGATCCGGAGATACACCTCT
Source organism: Triticum aestivum (assembly GCF_018294505.1). Taxonomy (NCBI): domain Eukaryota; kingdom Viridiplantae; phylum Streptophyta; class Magnoliopsida; order Poales; family Poaceae; genus Triticum; species Triticum aestivum. The sequence continues at coordinate 637,182,626 of NC_057806.1, forward strand.
GAGCGGGTTCCGAGTGATACCAATGCTAAGAGGAATAACCTCCGGTGGATGCTTAGTCCAGAAGCTCGCTTCCGACCACTTCAAGAGGAACTAGCTGGATGGTTCAGCAGGGAAGTCCTCCATCCTAAAGGAGAACACTATTACGAGGACGTAGAACTTTATATGCATTAAATCATGTATGGAAACTTGTTCAAAATTGTATATGGTCATCCGATGATATTGAATATATATTGTATATTCCTCTTGAATTCTTTTTGGTTCTAATTTCAAATTTATTTGAAATTGTACATTCATATGCATGTATGTAGTACCGTAGAATATATGAAACTCCTTCAAAATTAAAATAAAGCACAAAAGAAATAAAACAATACAAATTAAACAGAAAACATGTTTAAGGGGGGAGGTTTAGGGGGGGGGGGCTAAAACCCTAAACCTGCGGCGGCCTTTAGTCGCGGTTGGCCAGAAGAACCGCGACTAAAGGTCCTCCGCCCCGACGGCCACCTGGCGCCCACGTGGACGGGCCTTTAGTCGCGGTTCTTAAGCAACCGCGACTAAAGGGGGGGGGCTTTAGTCGCGCCCGGTCGGTCGCGGTTGCGCAACCGCGACTAATGGCAGTTGCGAACCGCGACCAAAGGCCTTTTTTCCACCAGTGTTCTGTGACTTCCGGTGATATTACCTCATTTCTATTTGATCACATGGCCTATATTTGTATCCATTCCCGTCATTAACGCTAGAATTTAGCCTCGAATTAATGCTAGACCCTTAGCCTTTCCGAGTAAATTTAGCATGCTCGACCCACCCAACCCACCTACTCTCGCATCTCATGGGTGAGCCGATCCAGTTTTGAGCTCGCTGCTCACGGCGATGGCTACCTCCGCCACGACCTGCTCCGCACCACGGCTCCGTGACGGCTACCTCTATTACGACATGCTCCGCACCAAGGCTACAACTGCTCCACGTCGCCGGTGCTGCGTCCCGCTCCCTTCTACTTCACCGGAACACCGCTCTCACCAACCCCCATCACCGCCCTGGGCGCTCGCCCTGCAATAGCGCCGTTTCGGGACGGCAAAGAAGTTGCGCGCGCACCCCAGCCCTCGCCCCCTGGTATGTACTCAGTCAAACTAGGTTTGATTCATCTCATGTTTGATTCCTTTTTAATCAGTTGATTTGATTTGTTACTGTGGTTGAAATGCTGGCTTTGATAAATTTTGTTGAGTGAATCTGTTATATCCAATTTATAGTGAACCACTATTTCATCTAGCAATTTTGGTAATTTTCTTATGCAGAATTGCAGATCAAAGTAATACTATGATTCACAATTTGGGTGATAATATTAGTTTTTGACAAGATTTTCAATTTTCCATGTTTCCATCCAAGTTTAGATCTGTTCCCAACTTGTAGGTTTGTGCTTCTCAGTTCTATTGCATCTAAATTGCTATACAGATGCTTCCGGAGTCTATATATTTTGCTTCCAAATGCCAAAAAACAAAATCAACCTATATGTTGGTGAGTCAAAACTCAAAACAGCCATCCCCTTGGTGGCCAAACATTTTTAGTTTTTGCTTTAATTCTATGCTTCAATTTGAACCCATGTGTATAGCATATCTTCTATATATCTTGTATATAGCATATTCATCTAACTGGCAACTCTAAATTCAAATATGACACTCATTTGCTTCTAAACTTCCTTGCTTGCTGCTACTAAATTCTTCCTTTTTCTGCCTCTCCTACATCTTTGTCTTCGTTGTAGGTGCTTTGCTTCTATACATCCAGCTCATAATCTTTGTCTTCATTGTAGGTGCTTTCCTTCCACAGTTCGACCAATTTCTATAAACTTTTCGGAATGTAGGTGATCGAACCATCTGTGATTTCTGCTCGGCGCCGCCCTTGATAACGCGGTGGCCATAGCCTCAAGCTATATGTGTGTCATTTATGGTTATGTGGAAGACACAAAGGAGGCCATTGCCTTGCCATGCCCAGCAAGGAGATTGTGGGTGAACAAGATTTGGAGGCTGGTGTCCACAGAAGGGACAATGTGCTAGCATCTGGCTCAAGTTTAAGAAAATTTTGATTTCTTTGGATGCAAATTATATTTTCTCCAGAAGCAGATTCTAATACCTCTAGAAGCAATGTCTGATTGATGGAAACATCAATATTTTTTTGATTGGGAGCAATTCCATGTTACACTTGAGACAATTGTTTGGCCCTTGTTTTGTCTATGCCTAGCAAACAATATACACTGATTTATTGTACATAAATTGATCGAAGCAATCATCCTCTGGCATGCAACATTTTCTCGGTGTGACTAAGTTACATGTCTTTTCTGATTTATACAACCTGTTTCATGCTTTTGTGGATGCTTGCTTTGAGTACATGTTTTTTCTGATTTATACAACTTGTTTCTTGTTTCAATGGACGCACATGCTTCGAATTTGATCACGGCGCTTTTGGTCCGCAGTGGCTGCTGGCTTGTTTAATACTCCCTCCGTTTCTTGATATAAGGTGTATAGATTTTTGAGAAAAAGTCCGAAATGTAAGGTGTATTGCGTTGCACTCCTCATTTGGACAATTATTTTACGGATTTGATTAGATTTCCTCATAAGATGCAAGCTCCTCTATTTTCTCATGTCAATTAGTCAGTTGTAATCTCGCCAAAAACTTGTGAAATTTTCCCTCCATGTGTGTACTTTAATTTCCGTGCCAAAAACTATACACCCTATATTTAGGAACGGATGGAGTATATAAACCACGTAAGGAAGTACACAGATAACAGAGTGAAGCAAGTATTTTTGTGAATACATACCGTATGATATGAAGTATGCTAAGCAAAATTTTGGTGACCAGAATGGAGCAAATATTTTGGTCGCAGGAAACAAAATATTAGTATGAAGCACTATGATTTTGACGACGAGAAAGAAGCAAATATCTCAGTCGTTGGAATCATATTATACGAGCTGATGAAGCATGTTAATTTTCAGTCGATGTGGAAGCAAAAAAATAGTCCACAGAAGCATAGTTTTTGTGCACTGCAAATGAAAAAAGTCTATTTTGGGGTGTAAAGATAAATTTATTTGCACTGCAATTTTTGGTACATTGGATACAAGGTTTGCCTAATAGGCAAACAAACTGCATGGTGCGGAATCTTACTTCGCCAGATTGATTATTTTCCGTTCAAATTCGGAATTAGTTTCCTAAGATATTTTTTCCTTCCTAAAATCATGATTTATTTACCTCGGGAATGAAAACTTCTTAGGAAGCAAAGGAAATTTACATAATACTAAAAATATTGCAAAGTAGCACTAGTTGACGTTTGTTCTTGCAAGGTGCATAATAGTGCATGTTTTCTGTAATTTAGGGACACTTCTATTTATTGTAATCCCTACATATTAGAAAAGAGTTTGACAATAAATACTCATGATTGTTAAGTTAGGCATAGTTGTACAAAATTACTTTCTTTGTTATTGTTGTTTCTTTTAGGGTTAAACCACCCCCATAATTCATTCTTCCATAGAAAGAAATGTATCCTTATGTTTTTCTTTGTCCATTCTTCTATTAAGTAAGATCCAATTATTTCTGTCTTGAATTATTTCCTCCTTAGATTGAGATTTTGTTATTCTTTCTTTCTATAATTCTGCATCTCTCCTTTCGGGTAATACCAGCCCCACGATTCTTTCGTCTTTAGATTGAAATTTATTTTAATTTTTTGTCTTTTATTCATTTTTAGATTTGAATTTATCCATTTGTTTGTTTTTTCTTGGTTCATTTCTAGATTTCTTAGTGCACCAGTTTGATTTTTTTTTCATTGTCAATATGTCTACGATGTTTTAATTTGCATGCAATACTTTTATTTACAATGAATTTATTTTACCCGACCATAGTGTTCATGTTAATTCCACACATTTAAGCCAATAGTCTAAGAATATTAACTTGTTATGACTGACATATTTGTTATGTGATTTTATAAGATTTAGCTTGAAGATTTCTAAATGTAATAGACTAGAATTATTCCCCTCTTCTGCCTCTAAATTAATCTTTATAATTACTACTCCCTCCGTCTCATAATATAGGATATTTTTTGACATTAGTGTAGTGTCAAAAAACGTCTTACATTATGGGATGGAGGGAGTACATTTGTGTGAAATCAAATATACGGTCAAAGCAAATCATAGATATGAGTACATGGTAATGAATATAGGAGTACGATGCTTTGCATGTATAGTGTGCATACATGCATGAAGGAGTAGAAATGAATGGACTGGGTTCACTTTCCCGTAGTTTGCTATCACGACATGCGCAGGGGTAAAAATTGACTGACAGGAATAGGGAGGTAGACCACTTAAACCTAAGAAGAACGCTCGTGTCGTCGTCGTCGTCCCCCCCCCCCCCCCCCCCCTCCCCGCGGGCGACACGGGCGAAACCCAAGCCGCCACACCAACTCCCCCTCCCCAAATCTCCCCTCCCCCCGCCGCCGCCGGCAAGCGCCGCCGGGGCCTTCCTTCTTCTCGCGAGGTCAGGGCAGCTGAGGAGAGGCGTGGGGGCGCGACGGCCGCGGCGTGCAGACGCCGTTTGGTGCGGCGCGCGAGGCGAGCAGGTGCGGCGAGCGCGGCTTGCGGGCGCGACGGCCGCGGCGCGCGAGGCGAGCAGGCGCGACGGCCGCGGCGCGCGAGGCGAGCAGGCGCGGCGGGCGCGGCCTGCGGGCGCTAGCGGACGCGGCGGCCGCGGCGCGCGAGGCGAGCAGGCGCGGTGGGCGCGGCCTGTGGGCACGACTTGCGGGCGCGACGGGCGCGACGGCCGCGGCGCGCGAGGCGAGCAGGCGCGGCCTGCGGGCGCTGGCGGACGCGACGGGTGCGACGAGCGCGGTGCGCGCGGGGGCGTGGCGTGCTGGTGCGGGCGCGGGGAGCGCGGCATGCAGTGCGAGCGCCAGGATGCGAGCTCGGGCGCGTGGGCGCTTCGGGGTGGCCGGGGCAGTCCTTTCGCAGATCTGGCGCGTTTCGCGCGTCCTGCGGAGGTGCCTGCCTCACTGCGGCTGTGACAGTCGCTGGATCTCGTTGCCCGGGCTGAGTTGGTGGTGGCGGTGCGGTGGCGGTCGGCGGATGCGGGTGGGCTCTCCTTCAAGCATGTTCACGTCCATCTCCTGGAGTAGCGGCGCCGTACATCGGCTGTAGCGCAGAGGAGGTTCTCAAGCACACCAATTCCGGCTCGGCTGGTCTTGTCGTTGCGCGCGGCAGTGCGGACGCAGTCAGTTTGATTTGGTGTTCGTCCAGTCACGGCGCGCGGCGGTGCTGCCGGCCAGCTCCGGTTCTAACTCGGCTCTTCCTGTGCGTTGCGGTGCGGTTCCTCGCCCAGATCTGCGCACGGAGGCTGAGGATGGCCGGATCTGGTTTGGCGCCCAGGCCTGCGCGCGGCGGGGCGGCCCAGCCAGGTTGGCTCGTGTTCGTCAAGTTTCCACGTGCGGCGGTGACAAGTCTGTTCCTGGTAGTGTGTGCATGGCCTTTTTCTTCATGGCAGCTCTGGTTGGCCTCGGATCCATGTTTGTTGGTGGAAGACTCGGCTTCGGATGAAAGTCCTGCACTGTTCTGGTCAGTGCCGACGGTAACGGCGCCTACGGGTGTCGTCTTCCTCCTTGGAGGTACCGTTGTGGAGCTCGTTTTGCTCTTCGTACCTCATGGCTTGTGGTCTCCGGGTGAAAACCTAAGATTTGGCTAGTCCAGATCGAAGGACGGTGTTGTCTTCGATATCACTCCCTCCTTGGAGGCGTCCCCTTGGAGGCCCAGCGATGGTTCCCGATGGTGTACATGGGTTGTCGGTGGAGCTTGGGTTTGTGGTGGTGCCGGCCTTTTTTCTTTCTTTTCTTTTTGCACTAGTCTTTTGTTGTGCTTTCCTCCTCGGAGGGTTCTTATAACGCTTCTTTTGATTAATGAATTTGCCAGCTCTACTGCTAACATTCAAAAAAATTGACTGACACAACAAATAAATTCAGGCAGCTGAGCCACAGGTGCTCCCAGTACTACTACCAAAAAGGCAGCCTCTTCTTGGTAAGGTGGTTATGTATCTGACCATGTGACACATGTGGTAAGCAATCTAAAAAATTCAAAAAAAAAAGATGAATATGTATTTGCGCGTGTGAATATGTGTGTGGTTGTGAAATCTTTTTTTAGGGAAGTGTGGTTGTGAACTTATGCCATGTGCAATGGGGACCCTTAACGCACACAAAAACAAGCCAAAAGTCGTGTGAAACTTTATTATACATTCCGAATAGTTGGGTTTCTTTTTTCCAAAGAGAAAGGCAAGGCCTCCCGGCTCCGCTCAGATAAATGCCATTCGTTGTCTTGTGGACCATTCGTACTTTGTTCATCCTCCTCAAAGATCAGAGTTTATTTATTGCTCCACTAACTGTTTTACATTGAACATATAAAGGATGAGGGAATGCGCTCAACTAGCGGCTATGGCCACGTCTTTTTTTTGCATCTATAAATAGTGGGAGGAAGGGATAAGCCATGAGCGCTGCGTTCGGCTGGATAAGCCCCGAGCGCTCTCTTCCCCCTTTCCTCTCCCTCGTGCTCTCCTTTCCTCGCCGCCTCCTCTCCTCGTCGAACCAGCCGCCTCCTCCCCATCTTCACGCGCAGCCTCCTCTCCCTCAAGCCCCTCCTCCTTCCCACCCGGGCTTCGCCTCTTCGGGCGGCGGGACGCAGTGGCTGTGGTGATGGCAGATGGGGCGACAACGGCGGCGCTCCTCCTCTGCCATGGCCGAGGACGGCGGTGAGGGGCAAAGGGCGCTGTCGTTCTCCCCCCTCAGCGCGTGAGTCAGAGACGGACGAGGAGGCCGAGCAGTCCGTCATGCCGTCAACGCAGTCCTCGCCTGCCAAGGTCTGGATCCTCCTCCCCATTCCCTCATGGCGGCGCCTGGATCCTCCTCCCTCTTCCCTTCCATGGCGGCACACGGACCTGCCGCATCTTCCTCATCGTCAGTCCGAGGAAGAGGAGTGGCAGCAGCCAGACGCGCCTCGTCCGTGTCGCGTTGTGGCCCAGATGCGTCCACCACGTGCTCTGCGGTGCCCGTCTCGCCCGTCTACGGCCGGAGAAGGAGGGGAGGACTGGATGCCAGCCGATCTGGAGGAAGAAGCGGAGACGCGGACCTCGCCTTCCTATTGAATTGCTTTTGTTTGTACAACATGGATTTTTCAAAATTAGTTGCTTACATTGTGAATAATTCTATTAACTTTTAGTTCAAAAGAATCTGCCGCAGTGTTAAGAGTTCTTTGTGATGTTGCATGATGTTCTGATTTTGAACTTGAACGTGCTAACTGAATTTTGCAGTGCAAACTGAACTTTTCAAATTAACTGAATTAACTAAAGTTTATGGATTTCTCGAAAAGGTAAAGCACTACCTCAGTATTTCTGTGTTAGAGGGTGCCCCTGTTGTTTCTTGGTATCATTACTAGCAAGTGCCATATGAGGTGTGTGTGCCTTGCCTGCCATCATGATTCCTGAGGTGTGTGTTTACCTTTGTTTCAAGAAGGTAAACCACACAAAGGGAATCTATGTACCATAAAAAAGAGGATGTGCATGTGTCTTGTAGGGTTGATGGATTGATTGAGCACCACACAAAGTAAGTAGTTTGGGGAAAAGAATGATGTTGGACTACTAAAATCAAAGAAAATATTCCATGAATTTTGACACTGGAATGGCTTGTAAATGGTGCAGTGCCATCTTGTCTCTAGAACAGCTTAAAAATGGTGTGCAGAGGTTTCTTAGTTCTTGTACTGCACCCCATTTTTTAGAAATTGAAACTACTCCAGTGTCCAGTGTTAGCTAAGAGCTAAGATGAGTACAAGAATTTTCTGTAGAGATTGTTGCAAGGAGACATCTCTATCCAGTGTTAGCTAAGAGCTAAGATGAGTACAAGAATTTTCTGTAGAGATTGTTGCAAGGAGACATCTCTGTCCAGTGTTAGCTAAATTTTATTGGTCTCGGCATTGGTCTATCTATGCATTGATCTCACATCTTATTTTCAGAACATTTGAGTACTCTTCAAATATGCATGCACTGCATATTTTCAGTGATAGTCTGAAAATATGCATACACTGTACAGCAGCATATTGAAAACACTCAGGTTTTAGTATAACTGAATTTTCTGTTACATACACTCTGCACTTCTTCTATAGCTAAATTTTCTGTTACATACACTCTGCACTTCTGCTTTAACTGAATTTATTTTTCAGGTTTTGTACATCAACCTACTGAAAACATTCAGTTATTGACAAATCATGACATTACAATCTGACAAATCATGCATGCAAAATCTGACCAAGTGTAAAAGCTTGTCAAAGCTCTCATTCCTTGTTATGTTATAAACTGAATGCCAAAATAGATTTCTCAATGTACAAATTGTTTGCACTTTCCGAGCACTGAAATCTGTATATTTTAGATAAAGTAGCATTTGCCAGTAGAAGTCATGGTTGGATCAACATATTTTTCCACTGAAATCCCTTTTTAATGCAAGTTTACTGCTACTCGGAGTTCCTAATTGCAGACTCAACTATCTTGACCTACCGATGATCTAATTTGTGGCATTATTACCTTAAAAAAATATTTTCATTTAATTTCCTTTATATATATAGGGGTATAAGTTCTTACCAAATGTACTCAAATATATAGTTACTGAAAAAAATGCAAATATTTTCAACACGAACATGGTTTTAAACGGGTCTTTGCGCCATGTGGCGCAACTGGTCATCTAGTTCAGCTAACAGAAGCTGCCCTTTGAAATGTGGTGTTGTCCTAAAAAAATGATGAAGTTCTCTGTTTCTAAATGTTTCGTTTTCAGACCCCTTGCTATTTTTCCACATTGCTAGATCAATACATGTCCTTGAATTTTTTCAAACCATTTAAATAAAATTACAGAGAGAGCTTAAACAGACTGATGCACTCCCTGTGAAGCATGCATAACTCAAACTTCTATCTTGCTTTTAGGCCAGTAACCACTCATTATTTTTGTTGCCCAGTATTTTGACCGAAGGCCAGAACAAGGCCTCAACCATGTACAACTCTCTTCTCGATGCAGCCCTGCAAATTTGCCTTTGTACATGATGCATTAGTTGACATTGCCCAGAGCACACGTCAAATGGGTGAGACTGAAGGTGGGAAAACATAAGCTCTTGCAGAGAATCTCCTCTTAACGTTCTTAGACAATCGAATCCTCGTAATTTACATCATGGTAGTACAACTCAGACCACACAACAGCATGCTTCACCGGGAGCACACACACCTTACTTGCCAGGAACGAAGTTGGTGGCAAATGCCCAGGCATTGTTGTTGACGGGGTCGGCAAGGTGGTCAGCGAGGTTCTCGAGTGGACCCTTGCCGGTGACGATGGCTTGCACGAAGAAGCCGAACATGGAGAACATGGCGAGGCGACCGTTCTTGATCTCCTTAACCTTAAGCTCGGCGAATGCCTCAGGGTCGTCGGCAAGGCCAAGCGGATCAAAACTGCCGCCCGGGTAGAGTGGGTCGACGATCTCACCGAGTGGTCCACCGGCAACGCGGTAGCCCTCGACGGCGCCCATGAGCACGACCTGGCAAGCCCAAATGGCAAGGATACTTTGCGCGTGCACAAGGCTTGGGTTGCCGAGGTAGTCAAGGCCGCCCTCGCTGAAGATCTGGGATCCGGCCTTGAACCAAACAGCCTCACCAAACTTAACGCCGTTGCGGGCGAGTAGCTCGGGGAAGATGCAACCGAGCGCGCCAAGCATGGCCCAACGGCAGTGGATCACCTCGAGTTCCCGGTTCTTGGCGAAGGTCTCGGGGTCAGCCGACAGACCAGCGGTGTCCCACCCGTAGTCGCCGGGGAACTCACCGGTCAGGTAGCTCGGGGGCTCACCAGAAAGCGGGCCCAGGTAGAGCACGCGGTCAGAGCCGTACCACGGGCTACTAGAGGTAACCTGCTTGGCCTTTGCCGCCGTCTTGCGCATGGTGACGCGAGCCTCCCCAAAAAGAGATGATGATGGCAAGTTCTTCACTGCCTTGCCGGCGAAGGCTGGGGAAGAGAGTGACATGGTGGTTGCGGCCATTCTGATTGACTAGGTTCTGTGTTGTTCTCCAAGAATGAGGAGTGAGTGTGGAGATGGCTTGAGAGGATTGGAGCAGGGGGCTTCTTAAGGCAGAGGACGGAGAGAGGGAATCGACCGTTGTAGGCTGATAGGAGAGAGGTGCAGAGCAAGAAATCTGTATTTTGGATGTCATTGGTGCAGAGTGAGAGCCACAAGGAGATCAGATATACTTTTGGATCTTGTGGATATGGCTAGCCGGGAATCTCCTTAGAGAGCAGTGATTGGATGACACGTGAGCACGCCATGTATTTCCCCCCAAAAGGACATTATAGGATATCCATTCTTGCAACCAAGGATGGCCACCGCATTTGGTGAGCAAATTTCTATTTGACTGACTGTACATTTTACTGACATAATTGGATATCCCATTATACTTCTGATCTTATCTGAAATAGAAACGGAGACACGCTCATGCATGTGCGTCCATGCTACTGCTAGCAGCATCGAGCAGAGCATACGGCAAATACAAGCTAGCAGCGGGAAGAAACATACCATGATCATCGCACATGATCATACCTATTGAAAAGATGGACCGATAAAATGATACTCCCTCCGTTTCATATTAGTTGTCGCTCAAACAGATGTATATAACACTGAAATACGTCTAAATACATATGTTTCAGTGGCAATTAATATGTAACTATCCAAAACAATTATACAAAAGGCATATGTATCAAACTTTCTTCCCTATTAGTTTTATTACCATAGTCATAATGTGCATAATATGTTACCAATGGAAAATTTTCTTTTTGATACCACGAAAACACATTTTCATAACACATAAAGTTCTTAATAATATGATTTTAAAATTAGATTGTTCTAACCTTAAATATAATTATCCATACTAAAAATGTTGTCCACGCACTTGCTCGGCCACACAATTGATCTCTCTTTTTTTCTAAAAGAGTCGAACTCTCTGGACTTCTTTTGCCTCGCTCCTAGTTTCAGAAACAAAGCATGCAAATTTCGACTTAGACCAGCACCATAGTAGTTGAGTGACTGTCCAGGTGTCTGGTGATGAATTTATCATATGTCGAATGGTTTGGTTTCCTTATTCGAAAGAGAAAGCCAGAAAGGCAATGCCTCCGGGCTCGGCTCAGATAACTGCCGTTTGTTCATCCTCCAAGATCAAAGATTATTGCTCCCTTAACTGTTTATACATTCAGCTATCAGATAGTACATGCTCTTTAAAATTGGTGTTATCCTACAAAAACGATGAAATTATCTGTTTCTGAAGGTTTGGCATCACACCCTATGCTATTTTTCCACATTGCTAGATCAACACTTGTGTTGGATCTTTCCAAACCATAAAATAAAATTCCAGAGAGATCTCAAACAGACCGATGCACTCCTGTGAAGCGTGCATAACTCAAATTCCTATCTTGCTTTTAGGCCAGAAACCACTGATCATTTTTGTTGCCCGGTATTTCGACAGAAGGCCTGAACAACGCCTTGATCATGTACCACTGTCTTCTCGATGCAGCCCGGCAATTTTGCCAATGTATATGATGCATAAGTTGCCGTCGCCCAAAGCACAACACGGTAGAGGTGTTACACAAATGCGAACCCAACGTATTCGTTCAGATGATCATGTCAAATGGGTGAGATCGAAAGTGGGAAAACATAAGTTGCCGTCGCCCAAAGCACAACACGGTACAGGTGTTACACAAATGCGAACACAACGTATTCGTTCAGATGATCATGTCAAATGGGTGAGATCAAAAGTGGGAAAACATAAGTTGCCGTCGCCCAAAGCACAACACGGTACAGGTGTTACACAAATGCGAGCACAACGTATTCGTTCAGATGATCATGTCAAATGGGTGAGATCGAAAATGGGAAAACATAAGATTTTGCACAGAAACCTCACAATTTTTTCAGATAATCAAATCCTCGTAATTTACATCATGGTAGTACAACTCAAACAGCTAACAAAACACTTCACCGCAAGCGTGCGCGCACACACACCTTACTTGCCGGGAACGAAGTTGGTGGCAAATGCCCAAGCGTTGTTGTTGACGGGGTCGGTGAGGTGGTCAGCGAGGTTTTCGAGTGGACCCTTACCGGTGACGATGGCTTGCACAAAAAAACCAAACATGGAGAACATGGCAAGGCGACCATTCTTGATCTCCTTAACCTTGAGCTCGGCGAATGCCTCAGGGTCGTCGGCAAGGCCGAGTGGGTCGAAGCTACTGCCCGGGTAGAGCGGGTCAACAATCTCACCGAGCGGTCCACCGGCAATGCGGTAGCCCTCGACAGCGCCCATGAGCACAACCTGACAAGCCCAGATGGCAAGGATACTCTGGGCGTGCACAAGGCTTGGGTTGCCGAGGTAGTCGAGGCCGCCCTCGCTGAAGATCTGGGAACCGGCCTTGAACCAAACAGCCTCGCCGAACTTCACACCGTTGCGGGCAAGCAGCTCGGGGAAGACACAACCGAGTGCGCCAAGCATGGCCCAACGGCAGTGGATCACCTCCAGCTCACGGTTCTTGGCAAAGGTCTCGGGATCGGCCGACAGCCCAGCGGTGTCCCAGCCGTAGTCGCCAGGGAACTCACCAGTGAGGTAGCTCGGGGGCTCACCAGAAAGTGGGCCGAGGTAGAGCACGCGGTCAGAGCCATACCACGGGCTGCCAGAGGCAACCTGCTTGGCCTTTGCCGCTGTCTTGCGCATGGTGACGCGGGCATCCCCGAAAAGAGAAGATGATGGCAAGTTCTTCACTGCCTTGCCGGCAAAGGCTGGAGAAGAGAGTGACATGGTGGTTGCGGCCATTCTGATCGATGGAGGTCCTACGTATTCTGTATTCTGTTCTCCAAGAATGAGGAGTGGGTGTGGAGATGGCTTGAGATGATCGGAGCCGGGGGCCTCTTAAGGCAGTGGAAGGACAGAAGGAATTGAACAGAGAGAGGTGCGGAGCAGGAAATCTGTATCTTGGATGGCATTGGTGCAGAGAGACCGCGAGAGCCACAGAAAGATCAGATATACCTGTGGCTATGGCTAAGCTGGGAATCTCCTTGGAGAACGGTGATTGGCTTACACGCTGATGCACGTGAGCATGTCATGACTTCCTCCCCAAAAGGGAAAGATGTGAAATCCATTTGTTGCAGCGAATGAACATGCCACCACAACCATTGAGCAAACACGTAGTGGATGCTATTCCTCATTGACTGCTGTGTATAAAAGCAGATATGCTCATGCATGTGCCTCGATGCTATACGAAATTTGTTCAAAAATAGATGATGTATATAGTCCGTATTATTCCCTAAGGCCTCTTTTGGTTCATAGGATAGGATTATCGTAGGAATAGGAATTTTGTAAGAAATGAGATGACATGTATCTCAAACCCTATGAGTAGGAATAGAAAAACGAGATGTCATTTGGTTGACACCAAACGAATTTTTCCATTGAGTCTAGGCTTATTTTTATTTTCCTATAAAATATGGAGGATAGGAACCAATCCTATGTAGGAATATGAATCCATTCATATGAACCAAAGGGCTCTAAAGGAAAAAAAACTATAAAAATCCTATGCTCTAAAATTCCTCCAAACAAAAGGAGGCCTAACTCTAATCATTGATATATGCCCAAATCAGTGAAATCAGTTTTAAATTTGTGATGAAAAGTTAACTTTTGAAATCAATAAATTCGGTTTCATTCTACGAGCACAATACAAAGGAGCTAAGAGACAAAGTGTTATTTGTAAATTCTCATAAAAAATATCTAGCCCTTGATTCAGTGACCCCTCATAGTTAAGTATAGCTTTTAACGGCTTGGATTAAAGTAATTTCTTCTTGCCTGGCTCGAAAGCATAAATTTTTAACACAATTTATACTCCCTCTGATGCATATTAGTTATCGCTCAAACAGATGTATTTAGCACTAAAATACGTCTAGATATATCGATTCAGCGACAAATATGGATAGGAGGGAAGTAGTATTATTTGTTTTTATATACGTCTAGATATATTGGTTCTTCTGCGTACGGCGGAGCTGAGGAAGAACACCATGGTCCATGGGCACCACCCGATCTTGTGCGCGACGCCGTGCTGCAGGGGCTGCTCGGCCACGCCCTGCACGACGAAGAGGAAGGTGGCCACGTCTACGACGCAGCTCGACGACGCGACCTGGTCTCCTGGCGCGATGCCTAGGAAGGCGGCCACTTTGACTCCCATGACGCCGCCGGCGAGGATGGCGTCGAACGCCGACCACCACGTGTACGTGTCACCCGACGGTGCACACATGCTTGGCGACGGAGAAGAATCAGCCACAACGGAGTTCGACCGGAGATAGGAAGAAGTAAAGGGCGCACACGACCTGTTCGATGAAATTCCCATGGAGGAAAAGAGGAAGAAATAGAAAGAAAATGTAAAAATAAATAAATAGTGGAGTCATTCACAGGTGGGGCCCTCGTCCAACTCAGCATATTGTCCATGTAATCACGCCATGTCAGCCCGGCATGCAGGCCCTACCTGTCGGTTTGGCTGTTTTCGCAACCAAATTCGAGTGTCGATGTTCTGTGTTACTGGTTAGGCGTGGAGTTGGTGGTTTTTTGTGCCCTGGCGCAAATGTGGTACCAAGTTGCTACTCTAACCTTAAGTGTGGTGGTTTTGGGTAAATAACTTAATCTAAGTTATCGTCCGATCAACTCCACCTAGGATATCCTTTTGCTTAGAACCTCCTCTTAACATTGTTTCTTTTCATGGAAAACAGCCCCGCTATATTCACTTCTTTGAGGATTGACTTCTTTTTCCTCTAAAAAAGAATGATAAACAAAAATGTTAGGGAGTAATATAAATTCGAGAGTTGATTTTTATCTTCATATAACAATTACGGGCTGGTAGAACAGCGTTACAAACGCGATATGAATTGGATGATTTAATAGCTTCCAACATTTTAGTATACTAACATGCATCTGCAACGAAATAAGTCAATCAACATCACACTACCTATGTGAACTGACTACAACCTAGGGATAATCTTGAAGGTCGTTCAATTCTGCAATGGCTCTTCATTTTGCACCAGAGCTAACACACTGATAATGCACTTTACAGGCAGACACTACTACGCAAGAATCCGGTGAAATCCCTTGGTGATATTCCAGCTCGTGTCTTTTCCCAGCCAATTCCCAAGAGACTCTTGATCCAATCCAATCCTATAGTACAATAGACATGTCCATCGTGTGACATTATTAACTAGTGTATATTTTATTAGTTACCAAACTAACTACATGGCCATGTTGCCAAATGCTAATAATATCAGTACTCCCTCCGTAAACTAATATAAGAGCATCTAGATTACTATTTTAGTGATCTAAACACTCTTATATTAGTTTACAGAGGGAGTACTTGTTATGAAGCTACAACATTTTTGATAACAAAATACGCTTGCGCCATGCTAAATTTAAACATTTTGTCACAAAACATACATCATTTTCTTTTTGTCTTCGAGTCAAATTTAATTGAAAGATCTTTGAAATAAATTTGTATAAAAAACATGCTTCCACGGATTGATTTGTGACACTTGAATCAGTGAAAGTATAAATATATATGTACTTGTTCTTCTAAACTTGAACTTGTTTCTCTCTAGAGATTTCTAAAGCGAAGAAAAAAATTGTAACAAATGTTTTGGTAGTGGTTTCTAGTTATATGTTTAAGTATAAGAAAATAGAGAACTCTAGATTATATAAGGTGTTTAAGAGGAGTGTCGAACTTTTGGTTATGCGTGTCAATTGTTCTAGTAAATAATTTACATAAAACGTTCAACCGTCTACGGAAGACATGTTTTAAGTAAATGTGAGACCAACGCATTCGTTCAAATGATCACGTCAAATGTCTATATCAATGTGGAGCGTTAGATGGAAGGCGAGCAAATCGTGTAATGCTTTTGCAAAGAATCCTCGTAATTTACAACATGGTAGTACAAATTAGACCGCACCATAGTACACTTCATCGCGAGCATAGTCTCTAGGACAGCTTATTTCCCAGGAACAAAGTTGGTGGCGAATGCCCAAGCATTATTGTTGACAGGGTCAGAGAGGTGGTCAGCGAGGTTCTCGAGTGGACCCTTGCCAGTGACGATGGCTTGCACAAAGAAACCGAACATGGAGAACATGGCAAGGCAACCGTTCTTGATCTCCTTAACCTTGAGCTCGGCGAATGCCTCGGGGTCGTCGGCAAGGCCAAGCGGGTCGAAGCTGCCACCCGGGTAGAGCGGGTCGACGATCTCACCGAGTGGTCCGCCAGCAATGCGGTAACCCTCGACGGCGCCCATGAGCACGACCTGACACGCCCAGATGCCAAGGATGCTTTGTGTGTGCACGAGGTTGGGTTGCCAAGGTAGTCGAGACCGCCCTCACTGAAGATCTGGGATCCAGTCTTGAACCAAACAGCCACACCAAACTTAACGCCGTTGCAGGCGAGCAACTCGGGGAAGACACAACCAAGCGCGCCAAGCATAGCCCAGCGGCAGTGAATCACCTCCAGCTCACGGTTCTTGGCGAAGGTCTCGGGGTCAGCCGATAACCCAGCAGTGTCCCAGCCGTAGTCATCAGGGAACTCACCGGTGAGGTAGCTCGGGGGCTCGCCAGAAAGCGGACTGAGGTAGAGCACACGGTCAGAGCCGTACCACGGGCTGCCAGAGGCAACCTGCTTGGCCTTTGCCGCTATCTTGCGCATGGTGACGCGATGGCAGGTTCTTCACTGCCTTGCCGGCAAAGGCTCGGGAAGAGAGTGACATGGTGGTTGCAGCCATTCTGATCGATGGAGGTTCCGTGTGTTCTCCAAGAATGAGGAGTGGGTGTGGAGATGGCTTAAGAGGATCGGGGCAAGGGGCTTCTTAAGGTAGTGGACGGGCAGGGGAAATTGAACTGGTGTAAGCTGACAGGAGAGAGAGGTGTATAGCAAGAAATTTGTATCTTGGATGTCATTGGTGCAGAGAATCTCTTTAGATAACTGTGATTGGATGACATGCCCATATATGCACGTGAGCATGCCAAGTATTTCCCTCTAAAAGGACAATATTGGATATCCATTCTTGCTGCCAAGGAATATCACCGCACTTGTTCAGCAAATTTCTATTTGACTGACTGTACATTTTACTGACATCGTTGTGTATACCGTTATGCATCTGGTCTTATTATCTGAAATAGAAACGGGGACATGCTCATGCATGTTGGTCCATTCTAGCAACATCGATCCAGACTCCAGAGCATACGACAAAGACAAGCTAGCAGCCGGAAGAAACATAACATGATCGTCGGATATGACCATACCTATTGCACCATCACCCAAATCAACGAAAAAAGGCTGCATCAACATTGATTTTTGCAATGTCCTTGTTGGGCCTAAGCCAAACCTCTCATTATATATTTGAACATTTCATGGAAATTTTGTAAATTCTTAAATCGCTTCTTGAAATTTATTTTATTTGTTTATGCAAAATAATTCATGTTCACGAACTAAGCATAGTTTACATAGTTAGTTTCTTTGTGTTGGAAACAACCCACTTGGGTTTAAGTCCTAAACTTGGCATGACCACTCAAATATTTTGTAAATTTATTTCAAGTTTTTCGTCGTGATTCCGTGTATGATGTGTTCATATGGATGAGTGTGTGTGGTGTGGTGAGCATCTGTGTTTACATTATGTTTCTAAAAAAACATGTTTTCAAAATCTAATATAAGCATTTTCACATGAATGACACAACTCATGCGTTTTGTGGAGAGATACAGTAGTTAACTCAACACTTTCCACGTTGATCTTACACACATTTGTAATTATTAAGCTTAAAACACGTTTATTTATTAAGAGTGT
Organism: Triticum aestivum; assembly: GCF_018294505.1. NCBI lineage: Eukaryota > Viridiplantae > Streptophyta > Magnoliopsida > Poales > Poaceae > Triticum > Triticum aestivum. Next base: position 637,200,541 of record NC_057806.1, read on the forward strand.
GTTTTATATTTTCCTAGTTTCTACAATTGCACCTTCACAAGGGTTTTCAAATCTATCATGGGAAAATCGACATTCTTGCAAATTATTAATTTCAGAATCTAGGTAGATTCTTTTGTTGAAGTATATGATCATTTCACATGAATGATATCGAGCATGTTTTTGATATATTATGGCAATTATCATGTATCATATGAAATTTTTAGTTAATAATGGTGTGCTTGTAGATCTAGTAGATGAACATAATGACAAATTGTGGTTTCTTATCTGTAAGAATAGACAGGGCAAATGAAGGAAATATGCCCTAGAGGCAATAATAAAGTTATTATTTATTTCCTTATAATCATGATAAATGTTTATTATTCATGCTAGAATTGTATTAACCGGAAGCATAATACATGTGTGAATACATAGACAAACAAAGTGTCACCAGTATGCCTCTACTTGACTAGCTCGTTAATCAAAGATGGTTATGTTTCCTAACCATGAACAAAGAGTTGTTATTTGATTAACGAGGTCACATCATTAGTTGAATGATCTGATTGACATGACCCATTCCATTAGCTTAGCACCCGATCGTTTAGTATGTTGCTATTGCTTTCTTCATGACTTATACATGTTCCTATAACTATGAGATTATGCAACTCCCGTTTACCGGAGGAACACTTTGGGTACTACCAAACGTCACAACGTAACTGGGTGATTATAAAGGAGTACTACAGATGTCTCCAAAGGTACATGTTGGGTTGGCGTATTTCGAGATTAGGTTTTGTCACTCCGATTGTTGGAGAGGTATCTCTGGGCCCTCTCGGTAATGCACATCACATAAGCCTTGCAAGCATTACAACTAAGATGTTAGTTGTGAGATGATGTATTACGGAACGAGTAAAGAGACTTGCCGGTAACGAGATTGAACTAGGTATTGAATACCGACGATCGAATCTTGAGCAAGTAACATACCGATGACAAAGGGAACAACTGTAACGCCCTCGATGCGGCTATAGCTCCCACGTGTCGAGGCACGACTTAGAGACATAACCGCGTTGAAAGCAATGTCGCAAGTCAGGCAATCATTACAACATCCCATGTAATATATAATAAAAGGGGGAGATAACATAGTTGGCTTACACTCGCCACGTCACATCAGAGTACATAAATAACATCCATCAAACAAACACTCATGGCCCGACTATGGCGCCAAAATAGAAAAGAACCCAACGTGCGACAAGGCCCTGAATCGATAACCCCAACTAGGCACCACTACTGATCATCCGGAAAAGACACGTAGTATCGCTGAGAGTCCTCGTCGAACTCCCACTTGAGCTCGTAATCGTCAACTGGAGCAGAAACACCTGGACCTGCATCTGGAGTTGTAGTATCTGTGAGCCACAGGGACTCAGCAATCTCGCACCCTCGCGATCAAAACTATTTAAGCTCATAGGAATGGATAAGGCAAATATATGTGGAGCTGCAGCAAGCGACTAGCATATGTGGTGGCTAACTTATACGCAAAAGAGAGCGAGAAGAGAAGGCGAAGCACGAGCGAGAAACTAAGGAACATCCTGCGCAAGCATAACTCCAACTCCGTGTCCACTTCCCGAACTCCGCCGAGAAGGGGCCATCACGGTAACACACACGGTTGATTCATTTTAATTGAGTTTAGTTAAAGTTATCTACAACCGGACATTAACAAATTCCCATCTGCCCATAACCGCGGGCACGGCTTTCGAAAAATCAATCCCTGCAGGGGAGTCCCAACTTAGCCCATGACAAGCTCTCACGGTCAACGAAGGAATAGACCTCCTCCCAAGATGTTCCGATCAGACTCGGTATCTCGGTAACTCAAGACACTTCGACAGGTTAAAACAAGACCAGCAACACCGCCCGAATGTGCCGACAAATATCGATAGGAGCTGCACATATCTCTTTCTCAGGGCACACTCAGATTATCCTAGGTACGGGTAGGCCAGCCCAGAGTTGCCCCTGGTAGCCACCGGTAACTGACAGGTGGACCAACACTCAGAGGAGCACTGGCCCGGGGGGGGGGGGGTAAAATAAGATGACCTTTGAGTCTGCAGAACCCAAGGGAAAGAAAAGGCTAGGTGGCAAATGGTAAAATCAAGGTTGGGCATTGCTGGACAAGCTTTAATCAAGGCGAAATATCAAGGGGTTCCCATTATAACCCAACCGCGTAAGGGACGCAACAATCCGGGAACATAACACCGATATGACGGAAACTAGGGCGGCAAGAGTGGAACAAAACACTAGGCGAGAGGCCGAGCCTTCCACCCTTTACCAAGTATATAGATGCATTAAGATAACATAGCAATATAATGATATCCCAACAAGTAAATAAATGTTCCAACAAGGAACGGCTCCAATCTTCACCTGCAACTAACAACGCTATAAGAAGGGCTGAGCAAAGTGGTAACATAGCCAATCAACGGTTTGCTAGGACAATGGTGGGTTAGAGGTTCAACATGGCAATTGGGAGGCTGACAAGCAAAAGGTAGGCATCGTAGCAGTGGCAAAGCAAAAGAGCGAGCAAACTAGCATAGCAAAGATAGTAGTGATTTCGAGGGTATGATCATCTTGCCTGCACAATTGTCAGAGTTGGCTGGATCCTCACAAGCAAACTCAACGGGCTCCTTGGTAGTGAACTCGTCTCCCGGCTCTACTCAACAAGACAAACAAGCAACAAGGATATAATCAACCACGGGCAAGACCAAGCAATATGATGAAATGACGATATGCTATGCGGGATGCGATGCGGGATGCAAAATGCCAGATATGACAGGAAATGCATGAACCTGGCATCAACTTGGAAAACCAAGTGTGCCACTGGATAGAGGGGATGAAATCGCTTGAAAACGATATAAAGATCATTGGAATCGGAGCTACGGTTTGGAAATGGCAAGCGTTTTAAGATATGACACCGGTCTGCGATTTACAGCAAGTAGGCATCTAAATGCAACGAAATGAACATGCTACAACCACCAAACATGAAAACAAAATACATGACAGTGATGTACACAAGATGGTTAACAAAACACTAGCACTGAGACATAGGTAAATTCATCCATTAAGAGGTTCAAACAAGCATGGAAAAAATGAATATGCAAAACAGATTTCAGACTTTGTGAAATTAACACTAGCCTGAAATTTCAGATCACGAAGCCCTCTTCGGAGCAGCAAAACATGATACAAAACCTGAACATGACAAGTAATAATATGGCATGGAGCTACTCAACAAGCTTAACAAAACACCCAAAGTGACCTGGGGCCAAAAGGGTTCACAAAATACTCTACCGAGCTCACGAACATAGCTCGAACACAATCAGTTTTCAGACTTAATGAAAACTGAGGCATGCAGAAATTTAACTCACGAAGGCATGTAAACGAGCTCGATGCACTCACTACGTTGCAAGTCATGGCAAGGAAAGCATATGACCAGCAAGAAGGCACAATGTGCTAGCTACACATGGCAAGAACAAAGGCATAGCATGCATGGAACACAAACGGTAGCATCGGCAAAATCGCAAACAAGTTGACGAACTGCCCAGATTAACAACGAAGCAAAAGTTGAGCTCGATTGAGTCAACCTAGAGCACTCCACATATGTAAACAAAGACATGGATGGATAGAGCATAACATAAATATCAAAACTCCCTTACTGATCATCCTCAAAAGAGGCACATATCACTAGGAAACAAGCTGGACATATAGCACCATGAACTAAAATATCCCAGACTTAGTGAAAATCACTAAGTCTCTGAAATCAGCAATCTCAGGTACCTCTCTTCGCAAGCTTGCACAAGACAACACACACATCCTAAAAATGCATGGGTGGCACCTCTAGAAAGAAGGCAAAATGCTTAACAATTCATCCCAAAGGGTCACAGGCATATCATGCACGAATTAAACATGGAAAAAATGACAAAAGTGCATGATGAACTAACGGATCTGCAATTTAACTCACGAAGCCTCCTTCTAACAGCATTTTGGGCATCAAGATGACCTCAAATGCAAATGATGCAATGGAACGAAATGACGCACTCGTCGAGGCGAACATTTTGATATATTATATGCCCAAAACGGAGCATACGGATGCGGAGATATCATCAGTCAAAGTTTGCTTAAAAATTAAGGGGGAGAGGAAAAAGTCAACCCTCAGTTTTTAGATCTCAGATCTAGGGTTCGGGCACTGTTCACGGCGGCACTGTAGCAGCTCGGCGCCGGAGTTCACGCTCGCCGGAGAAGCACGCCAGAGGAGAGGAGGAGCTCGCCGGAGGTGGGGACGTCGCCGGATCCGGGGCCGGTCGGAGGAGGCGCCGGCGTTGGTGGTGCTTGCGGGCGCGGAAGCCGAGGCGAACGGCAGCCGACTCGGCGGAGTGGAGTGGAGGCGCGGCGGCGCTCGCGGTGGCGGGTGGCGTCTCCGGCCACCGGAGCCTGAAGAGACGGCGGCGAGGTGGAACGCGCGGGGCGCGGGGCACTCGGGCTCGCGGGGGCCCCTCCTGGGCCTCCCGGGCCGGCGGCGGGGAAGAGGAGCGGCGCCACGTGGCAGCGCCTGAGTGGCGGAGGCGGGCGGCGGCGGACGATGTTTTTTTTTTGAACTAGGGTTTCGGGGGAGAAGACGAATCCGAAAAATGGAGGGGCTATTTATAGGCATAAGTAGAGCTAGGAGAGTCCAAATGAGGTGCGGTTTTCGGCCACGCGATCGTGATCGGACGCTCTAGGACATGGAGCAGAGTTTGGTGGGCTTTGGGCCAAATTTGGGGGGTGTTGGGCTGCAACACACACGAGGCCTTTTCGGTCCCTCGGTTAACCGTTGGAGTATCAAACGAAGTCCAAATGATACGAAACTTGACAGGCGGTCTACTGGTAGTAAACCAAGGCCGCATGACAAGTCTCAGTCCAGTCCGGAAATGTTTGAACCCCACACATGAAAGAAAGCTGGAAATGGCCACCGGAGGAGAACGAAGCGCCGGAATGCAAAACGGACAACGGAGAAAATGCTCAAATGCATGAGATGAACATGTATGCAAATGCGATGCACGAGATGACATGATAAGAGATGCACGAAAAAGAAAACAACACACGGAGACAAAGACCCGAACCCGAGAATAAATATAACTTAGCGCCGGAGACGGCAAGAGTTGGATACAAATATGGAAATTATATCTGGGGCGTTACAACACTCCACCACTACGAAAAGATCTCGTCCCGAGATCTAGGACTGAAAGAACTCCGGGTACTCAGAACGGAGGTGATCCTCGCGTTCCCAGGTAGCTTCACGGTCGGAATGGTGAGACCACTTGACTTTGAGAAATTTAATTGACTTGTTGCGAGTCTTGCGTTCAGTCTCTTCAAGAATAGCAACTGGGTGCTCACGATAGGAGAGATCTTCTTGGAGCTCAATGTCCTCGAAGTTGATGGTGCGGTCAGGAGTCTTGAAGCACTTACGAAGCTGAGAGACATGGAACACATCATGAACATTTGCAAAGTTTGAAGGAAGCTCAAGTTGATAGGCGAGGTTGCCTCTCTTGCTGACAATCTTGAAAGGTCCCACGTATCTAGGGGCAAGCTTCCCTTTGATACCGAAGCGACGAGTACCTTTCATAGGAGAGACGCGGAGGTAAACGTGATCTCCGATCTCGAAGGCCAAATCACGGTGCTTACTATCATAGTAGCTCTTCTGGCGGGATTGAGCTGCTTTGAGGTTATCACGAATGACTTTGCACATCTCTTCTGCTTCTGTGATTAAGTCATTGCCCAGCAGCTGACGTTCACCGGTTTCAGACCAGTTGAGAGGGGTACGGCACTTCCTGCCATATAGAATTTCAAAGGGGGCCTTGCCCGAACTTGCTTGAAAGCTGTTGTTGTAAGAGAATTCAGCATAAGGAAGACAGTCCTCCCACTTCATGCCGAAGGAGATCACACAAGCCCTGAGCATATCTTCAAGAATCTGGTTGACACGCTCGACTTGACCGCTCGTTTGAGGATGGAAAGCTGTGCTGAAGCGAATGCTTGTGCCCATGGCCTTCTGAAAAGAATCCCAAAACTTGGAGGTAAAGATGCTGCCACGGTCTGAAGATATCACTTGAGGAATACCGTGCAGAGAGACAATGCGAGAGGTATAGAGTTCCGCCAATTGAGCTGTAGTGATTGACTCTTTGATAGGCAGAAAGTGAGCCACTTTGGTGAGCTTGTCGATGACGACGAATATAGCATCATTGCCACGCTTGGACTTTGGAAACCCAGTCACGAAGTCCATTTCAATGTGGTCAAACTTCCATTCTGGAATGGCAAGAGGTTGGAGGAGACCAGCTGGCCTTTGGTGTTCTGCCTTCACTCTTCTGCAGACATCACATTCATTCACGAATTGAGCGATCTCGCGCTTCATTCGAGTCCACCAATAAGTTTTCCTGAGGTCCTGATACATCTTCGTACTCCCAGGGTGGATGGAGAGGAGAGAATTGTGAGCCTCGTTCATGATCACTTTACGAAGTTCACCTTTGGGCACAACAATACGATCCTCGAAGAAGAGAGTGTCCTTGTCATCAAGGCGGTAGCACTTATACTTGGACTGACTCTTGGCAATCCCAATCTTCACCTTTTTGACCATAGCATCAAGAAGCTGGGCTTGGCGAATCTGGTCTTCTAAGGTAGGAGAGACTTGAAGGTTGGCGAGGAAACCTTGAGGAACAATCTGCAGATTAAGTTTGCAGAAAGCTTCACAAAGCTCGGGTTGATAAGGCTTAAGAATCAGAGTGTTGCAATATGCTTTCATGCTCAAAGCGTCAGCAATCACATTGGCCTTGCCTAGAGTATACTCAATACTCGGATTGTACTCTTGAATCATTTCGACCCATCGAGTCTGCCTGAGGTTGAGATTAGGCTGGGTGAAGATGTACTTGAGACTCTTGTGATCAGTGAAAATGTCCACTTTTCTTCCCAATAGAAGATGTCTCCAAGTCAACAAAGCGTGCACAACTGCCGCCAACTCGAGATCATGAGTGGGGTAGTTCTTCTCATTAGGTTTCAACTGGCGAGAGGTATAAGCAACAACTTTCTTCTCTTGCATCAGTACAGCACCGAGACCTAGGAGAGAGGCATCACAAAAGACCTCGTACGGCTTGGTTTCATCAGGCGGAGTCAGAACTGGAGCAGTGATCAATTTCTCTTTCAAAGTGTTGAAAGCAATATCACACTCCGGAGACCAAACGTACTTGACGTGCTTCTGAAGAAGATTTGAGAGAGGCTTGGCGATCTTAGAAAAGTTTTCAACGAATCTTCTGCAATAGCTTGCGAGACCGAGGAAACTGCGGAGTTGCTTCACGTTCTGAGGAGGTTCCCAATTCACAATTGCGGACACCTTCTCGGGATTCACAGAAATGCCCTTGGCAGAGATGATATGACCAAGATAAAGAACCTCATCGAGCCAAAATTCACACTTGGAGAACTTGGCGTAGAACTGATGTTCCCTGAGCTTGTCAAGAACCAGACGCAAGTGCTTGGCATGATCTTCCTTGTTCTTCGAGAAAACCAGAATGTCGTCGAGATAGACCAAAACAAAGTCATTGGTGTAGGGGCTGAAGATGAAGTTCATCATGCGAGAGAACGTGGGAGGAGCGTTGGCGAGGCCAAAAGACATGACGGTGTATTCATATGAACCAAAGCTTGTTCTGAACGCCGTCTTGGGAATATCTTGCTCACGAATACGAATCTGATGATAACCCATACGGAGATCGAGCTTGGAGAATATTTGAGCACCCTTGAGTTGTTCGAACAGCTCATTGATGTTGGGAAGTGGGTATTTGTTCTTGATGGTCTTCTTGTTTACTGGACGGTAATCAACACAAAGTCGACTCGGTCCATCCTTCTTCTTCACAAAAAGAACACCACAACCCCACGGAGGAGTACTAGGCCGAATGAGACCCAATCTTTCTTGCTCATCGAGTTGTTTCTTCAGCTCCTTCAACTCTTCAGGTGCGAGCTTGTAAGGACGTTTGCACACAGGTTCCGTGCCAGGCTCAAGTTCAATAACGAATTCAACTGGCCGGTGCGGAGGCATTCCTGGGAGCTCTTCTGGAAAGACATCTTGATACTCACAAACGACAGGAATTTGAGAGATGGCATCCAATTCACCCTTCTCATTGAGAGAAAACAACCGGATGGTATTATCCCGAGCGGCAAAGACAATGACATCCTCAGACGAATGAGTCAGTTGAATCTGCCTGGCTGCACAATCAAGCTGAGCTTTATGCTTAGAGAGCTAGTCCATCCCGAGAATAAGATCGATATCCGAGTTGCCAAGAACCGTAGGAGAAGCCAAGAACTTGTAGTCACCCAGAGTGATAGAAACATCCGAAACGATGGAGTTAGCCTGCATGCGCTTACCGGGAGAGACAACTGCTAAAGGACTAGGCAAAACTTGTGAGACCAATTCATGCCTATTTGTAAACGGTCTCGAGATGAAGCAATGCGATGCACCAGTGTCAAAAAGAACTTTTGCAGGAGTATCATTAACAGGAAGGTTACCCATGATCACATCTGACGAGACCTCTGCCTGGGCTGCATTCATCAAATTGACCTTGGCGTGCTTGGGGTTATGCTTGACCACAGCTGTACTTGCCGATCTGACAGGAGGAGGAGGAGGAAGACGCCTCTGGTTGGTACACTTGTTGGCATAGTGACCCTTCTGTTGGCACTTGTTGCACGTGACCTCTGAAAGCGGACGGTGATACGGAGCACTCGGTCTTGGCGCTTGAGACGAAGACTTGTTCTGAAAGCCTGGGTTGGGTGGGTGGGAGAAACCACTGCCAACTTTGCTCTTCTGTTGATACGGCTGACGGAACGGAGGAGGAGGAAGCCAATACTTCTGCTGCTTGACCACTTGAGTAGAGGAAGACGGAGTAACATCTCTAGCACGCTTCCTGGAAGCATCACACCTCATCTGAGCAGCCTCTTGCTTTAGTGCCATGTTGTAGAACTCATCGTATCTCAACGGCTCAAAGAGGACAAGAGCGAGCTGAATTTCCTCACGAAGACCACCCCTGAACTGATAGATCATGCTCTTCTCATCAGGAACATCCTGCTTGGCAAAACGGGCGAGCTTCTGGAACAACTTGTTGTAGTCATAGACAGACAAAGAGCCTTGCTTCAGATTGCGGAATTCCTGACGCTTACTCTCAACCACACTTTGAGGGATGTGATGAGCGCGGAAATCTTGACGGAAATCGTCCCAAGTGATAACACGTCCACCTCTGGAATCCTTGTACTGCTGGAACCACTCTGCAGCCTGATCTTTGAGCTGGAAAGAAGCGAACTTGACGAAATCTTCAGGCCTGACGTTGCTGCATTCAAAATGCTTGCCCAGATCCACTAGCCAATCATCAGCATCGGTAGCCTCAACACAACCGCTGAACGTCTTTGGGCCATTTGCGAGGAACTGGTTCAGTGTAGCAAAATGGTGCTGATTGTTGCCTTGATTCCCTTGACTGCCTTGATTCCGCTCTTGGAGGATTTGCATGATCAACTGTGTATTTGCATTAGTAGCGGCCATCACAGCTTGCCATGCTTCCGGAGGAGGCGGAGGTGGAGGCGGATCAGGATTCGGAGTCGTGCGCGTTGGAGGAGCCATCCTGAAGAGGTTGACCACCATTAGCACATTGATAGACAACAATATAGAAGCTGAATCCAACGGAATGAAAATGCAACATAAAGTCTTCACATCCGAACAAAATGAACGAATGCATTTCTCTTGAAGTGGTCACATATCCATAAATTACGAAGCCACGAAGAATTAAGGTAGAGAAATAAATCAACAAGGTACGGATCAAGAACGAATAATCGGTAAGAAATCCCAATCTCAAACCAATATCCGTGGAAGAAGAACTAGAGCTACTAGAATTCCCACCTATGAAATTCCCGAACCTTTCTGGTTATGCAATCAGGTGTTGGGGATACAGGGGAAGCATAATATCTCACCCAAACTAGCAAATCCTACATCCAGCTGTATCCATCCTTCAACACATAACCAAGAAAACTTCGGAAACCATCTACCTCAACCTTCGAAAAGCATCCGTTATACAAGTTATGGCGATACTCCCGAACTCCCGCCCCAGTACTGGGTGGCGTCGAGGTTATCTCACCAACGAACTGCATAAAAGAGATTTTCGATGTCGGCGAACATATCTCAAGTATACCAGAATTGCAACGATAAAATTGTGACGACAACACCTCGGAGCTCAACTCCCCGGGACACTGCCACAACCCCTAAAGACAGGAGGCACCAAGAACAATGTTCTCGTCACAAAACCATCGGAACAAATCCAAAATACTCGCGTGATCCTAAATTTTTTTTTTGTGAAATTTGAGAAGAGAAGGGTCAAAACTCTACGTCAGGATGCCTTACCAGAGCGATGAGGAGGCTGGGAAGTAAAAAGAATTCCTAAGCTCTCCGATATATAATTCCTAAGGACTCAAAACATTTTTCTAGACACAACTCGGCTGCTAAAAATGATCAAGCAATGGGGCTCCTAAGGTCGGGGAAGGCTCTGATTACCAACTTGTAACGCCCTCGATGCGGCTATAGCTCCCACGTGTCGAGGCACGACTTAGAGACATAACCGCATTGAAAGCAATGTCGCAAGTCAGGCAATCATTACAACATCCCATGTAATATATAATAAAAGAGGGAGATAACATAGTTGGCTTACACTCGCCACGTCACATCAGAGTACATAAATAACATCCATCAAACAAACACTCATGGCCCGACTACGGCGCCAAAATAGAAAAGAACCCAACGTGCGACAAGGCCCTGAATCGATAACCCCAACTAGGCACCACTACTGATCATCCGGAAAAGACACGTAGTATCGCTGAGAGTCCTCGTCGAACTCCCACTTGAGCTCGTAATCGTCAACTGGAGCAGAAACACCTGGACCTGCATCTGGAGTTGTAGTATCTGTGAGCCACAGGGACTCAGCAATCTCGCACCCTCGCGATCAAAACTATTTAAGCTCATAGGAATGGATAAGGCAAATATATGTGGAGCTGCAGCAAGCGACTAGCATATGTGGTGGCTAACTTATACGCAAAAGAGAGCGAGAAGAGAAGGCGAAGCATGAGCGAGAAACTAAGGAACATCCTGCGCAAGCATAACTCCAACTCCGTGTCCACTTCCCGAACTCCGCCGAGAAGGGGCCATCACGGTAACACACACGGTTGATTCATTTTAATTGAGTTTAGTTAAAGTTATCTACAACCGAACATTAACAAATTCCCATCTGCCCATAACCGCGGGCACGGCTTTCGAAAGATCAATCCCTGCAGGGGAGTCCCAACTTAGCCCATGACAAGCTCTCACGGTCAACGAAGGAATATACCTCCTCCCAAGACGTTCCGATCAGACTCGGTATCTCGGTAACTCAAGACACTTCGACAGGTTAAAACAAGACCAGCAACACCGCCCGAATGTGCCGACAAATCCTGATAGGAGCTGCACATATCTCTTTCTCAGGGCACACTCAGATTGTCCTAGGTACGGGTAGGCCAGCCCAGAGTTGCCCCTGGTAGCCACCGGTAGCTGACAGGTGGACCAACACTCAGAGGAGCACTGGCCCGGGGGGGTAAAATAAGATGACCTTTGAGTCTGCAGAACCCAAGGGAAAGAAAAGGCTAGGTGGCAAATGGTAAAATCAAGGTTGGGCATTGCTGGACAAGCTTTAATCAAGGCGAAATATCAAGGGGTTCCCATTATAACCCAACCGCGTAAGGGACACAACAATCCGGGAACATAACACCGATATGACGGAAACTAGGGCGGCAAGAGTGGAACAAAACACTAGGCGAGAGGCCAAGCCTTCCACCCTTTACCAAGTATATAGATGCATTAAGATAACATAGCAATATAATGATATCCCAACAAGTAAATAAATGTTCCAACAAGGAACGGCTCCAATCTTCACCTGCAACTAACAACGCTATAAGAAGGGCTGAGCAAAGCGGTAACATAGCCAATCAACGGTTTGCTAGGACAATGGTGGGTTAGAGGTTCAACATGGCAATTGGGAGGCTGACAAGCAAAAGGTAGGCATCGTAGCAGTGGCAAAGCAAAAGAGCGAGCAAACTAGCATAGCAAAGATAGTAGTGATTTCGAGGGTATGATCATCTTGCCTGCACAGTTGTCAGAGTTGGCTGGATCCTCACAAGCAAACTCAACGGGCTCCTTGGTAGTGAACTCGTCTCCCGGCTCTACCCAACAAGACAAACAAGCAACAAGGATACAATCAACCACGGGCAAGACCAAGCAATATGATGAAATGACGATATGCTATGCGGGATGCGATGCGGGATGCAAAATGCCAGATATGACAGGAAATGCATGAACCTGGCATCAACTTGGAAAACCAAGTGTGCCACTGGATAGAGGGGATGAAATCGCTTGAAAACGATATAAAGATCATTGGAATCGGAGCTACGGTTTGGAAATGGCAAGCGTTTTAAGATATGACACCGGTCTGCGATTTACAGCAAGTAGGCATCTAAATGCAACGAAATGAACATGCTACAACCACCAAACATGAAAACAAAATACATGGCAGTGATGTACACAAGATGGTTAACAAAACACTAGCACTGAGACATAGGCAAATTCGTCCATTAAGAGGTTCAAACAAGCATGGAAAAAATGAATATGCAAAACAGATTTCAGACTTTGTGAAATTAACACTAGCCTGAAATTTCAGATCACGAAGCCCTCTTCGGAGCAGCAAAACAACATGATACAAAACCTGAACATGACAAGTAATAACATGGCATGGAGATACTCAACAAGCTTAACAAAACACCCAAAGTGACCTGGGGCCAAAAGGGTTCACAAAATACTCTACCGAGCTCACGAACATAGCTCGAACACAATCAGTTTTCAGACTTAATGAAAACTGAGGCATGCAGAAATTTAACTCACGAAGGCATGTAAACGAGCTCGATGCACTCACTACGTTGCAAGTCATGGCAAGGAAAGCATATGACCAGCAAGAAGGCACAATGTGCTAGCTACACATGGCAAGAACAAAGGCATAGCATGCATGGAACACTAACGGTAGCATCGGCAAAATCGCAAACAAGTTGATGAACTGCCCAGATTAACAACGAAGCAAAAGTTGAGCTCGATTGAGTCAACCTAGAGCACTCCACATATGTAAACAAAGACATGGATGGATAGAGCATAACATAAATATCAAAACTCCCTTACTGATCATCCTCAAAAGAGGCACATATCACTAGGAAACAAGCTGGACATATAGCATCATGAACTAAAATATCCCAGACTTAGTGAAAATCACTAAGTCTCTGAAATCAGCAATCTCAGGTACCTCTCTTCGCAAGCTTGCACAAGACAACACACACATCCTAAAAATGCATGGGTGGCACCTCTGGAAAGAAGGCAAAATGCTTAACAATTCATCCCAAAGGGTCACAGGCATATCATGCACGAATTAAACATGGCAAAAATGACAAAAGTGCAAGATGAACTAACGGATCTGCAATTTAACTCATGAAGCCTCCTTCTAACAGCATTTTGGGCATCAAGATGACCTCAAATGCAAATGATGCAATGGAATGAAATGACGCACTCGTCGAGGCGAACATTTTGATATATTATATGCCCAAAACGGAGCATACGGATGCGGAGATATCATCAGTCAAAGTTTGCTTAAAAATTAAGGGGGAGAGGAAAAAGTCAACCCTCAGTTTTTAGATCTCAGATCTAGGGTTCGGGCACTGTTCACGGCGGCACTGTAGCAGCTCGGCGCCGGAGTTCGCGCTCGCCGGAGAAGCACGCCAGAGGAGAGGAGGAGCTCGCCGGAGGTGGGGACGTCGCCGGATCCGGGGCCGGTCGGAGGAGGCGCCGGCGTTGGTGGTGCTTGCGGGCGCGGAAGCCGAGGAGAACGGCAGCCGACTCGGCGGAGTGGAGTGGAGGCGCGGCGGCGCTCGCGGTGGCGGGTGGCGTCTCCGGCCACCGGAGCCTGAAGAGACGGCGGCGAGGTGGAACGCGCGGGGCGCGGGGCACTCGGGCTCGCGGGGGCCCCTCCTGGGCCTCCCGGGCCGGCGGCGGGGAAGAGGAGCGGCGCCACGTGGCAGCACCTGAGTGGCGGAGGCGGGCGGCGGCGGACGATGTTTTTTTTTTGAACTAGGGTTTCGGGGGAGAAGACGAATCCGAAAAATGGAGGGGCTATTTATAGGCATAAGTAGAGCTAGGAGAGTCCAAATGAGGTGCGGTTTTCGGCCACGCTATCGTGATCGAACGCTCTAGGACATGGAGCAGAGTTTGGTGGGTTTTGGGCCAAATTTGGGGGGTGTTAGGCTGCAACACACACGAGGCCTTTTCGGTCCCTCGGTTAACCGTTGGAGTATCAAACGAAGTCCAAATGATACGAAACTTGACAGGCGGTCTACCGGTAGTAAACCAAGGCCGCATGACAAGTCTCAGTCCAGTCCGGAAATGTTTGAACCCACACATGAAAGAAAGCTGGAAATGGCCACCGGAGGAGAACGAAGCGCCGGAATGCAAAACGGACAACGGAGAAAATGCTCAAATGCATGAGATGAACATGTATGCAAATGCGATGCACGAGATGACATGATAAGAGATGCACGAAAAAGAAAACAACACACGGAGACAAAGACCCGAACCCGAGAAATAAATATAACTTAGCGCCGGAGACGGCAAGAGTTGGATACAAATATGGAAATTATATCTGGGGCGTTACAACAACGTATGTTGTTATGCAGTCTGACCGATAAAGATCTTCGTAGAATATGTAGGAGCCAATATGGGCATCCAGGTCCCGCTATTGGTTATTGACCAGAGAGGTGTCTCGGTCATGTCTACATAGTTCTCGAACCCGTAGGGTCCGCACGCTTAACGTTCGTTGACGATATAGTACTATGTGAGTTATGTATGTTGGTGACCGAATGTTGTTAGGAGTCCGGGATGAGATCACGGACATGACGAGGAACTCCGGAATGGTCCGGAGATAAAGTTTGATATATGTGATAATAGTGTTTTGTCACCGGAAGGGTTCCGGAAATCACCGGAAGGGGTTCCGGATGTTTCTCGAAATGTTTGGGTACGAGAACACGTTATTTGGGCCAAAGCAGAAAGCCCACAAGGTTTTTGGAAAGCGCAAAAGGAAGTTTTGCGGAGTCCAGGGGCCAGACGCCAGGGTCCCTGGCGTGTGGGTCCAGACGCCGGGAACCCTGGCGTCTGGCCCTGGAGTCCGAGAAGGACTCTTGCCTTTCGGGTGAAACCGACTTTGTGGAGGCTTTTACTCCAAGTTTCGACCCCAGGGCTCAACATATAAATAGAGGGGCAGGGCTAGCACAAAGGACACATCAAGAAACAGCAAGCCGTGTGCCGGCAACCCCGTCTCCTCTAGTTTATCCTCTGTCATAGTTTTCGTAGTGCTTAGGCGAAGCCCTGCGGAAATTGTTCTTCACCAACACCGTCACCACGCCGTTGTGCTACCGGAACTCATCTACTACTTCGCCCCTCTTGCTGGATTGAGAAGGCGAGGACGTCACCGAGCCGAACGTGTGCAGAACTCGGAGGTGCCGTGCTTTCGGTACTTGGATCGGTCGGACGTGAAGACGTACGACTACATCAACCGCGTTGATTTAACGCTTCCGCGTGCGATCTACAAGGGTACGTAGATCATACTCTCCCTTCTCGTTGCTATGCATCACCATGATCTTGCGTGTGCGTAGGAAATTTTTTGAAATTACTACGTTCCCCAACAGTGGCATCCGAGCCTAGGTTATTTATGTTGATGTTATATGCACGAGTAGAACACAAGTGAGTTGTGGGCGATATAAGTCATACAGCCTACCAGCATGTCATACTTTGGTTCGGCGGCATTGTTGGATGAGACGACCCGGACCAACATTACGCGTACGCTTACGCGAGACCGGTTCCCCCGACGTGCTTTGCACATAGGTGGCTTGCGGGCGACTGTCTCTCCAACTTTAGTTGAACCAGGTATGGCTACGCCCGGTCCTTGCGAAGGTTAAAACGGAGTCTATTTGACAAACTATCGTTGTGGTTTTGATGCGTAGGTGAGATTGGTTCTTGCTTAAGCCCGTAGCAGCCACGTAAAACTTGCAACAACAAAGTAGAGGACGTCTAACTTGTTTTTGCAGGACATGTTGTGATGTGATATGGTCAAGACATGATGCTGAATTTTATTGTATGAGATGATCATGTTTTGTAACCGAGTTATCGGCAACTGGCAGGAGCCATATGGTTGTCGCTTTATTGTATGCAATGCAATAGCGATGTAATGCTTTACTTTATTACTAAGCGGTAGTGATAGTCGTAGAAGCATAAGCTTGGCGAGACGACAACGATGCTACGATGGAGATCAAGGTGTCACGCCGGTGACGATGGTGATCACGACGATGCTTCGGAGATGGAGATCACAAGCACAAGATGATGATGGCCATATCATATCACTTATATTGATTGCATGTGATGTTTATCCTTTTATGCATCTTATCTTGCTTTGATTGACGGTAGCATTATAAGATGATCTCTCACTAAATTATCAAGAAGTGTTCTCCCTAAGTATGCACCGTTGCGAAAGTTCTTCGTGCTGAGACACCACGTGATGATCGGGTGTGATAGGTTCTACGTTCAAATACAACGGGTGCAAGCCAGTTTTGCACACGTGGAATACTCAGGTTATACTTGACGAGCCAAGCATATACAGATATGGCCTCGGAACACGGAGACCGAAAGGTCGAGCGTGAATCATATAGTAGATATGATCAACATAGTGATGTTCACCATTGAAAACTACTCCATTTCACGTGATGATCGGTTATGGTTTAGTTGATTTGGATCACGTAATCACTTAGAGGATTAGAGGGATGTCTATCTAAGTGGGAGTTCTTTAACTAAATTGATTAACTGAACTTAAATTTATCATGAAACTTAGTACCTGATTAGTATCTTGCTTGTTTATGTTTGATTGTAGATAGATGGCTCGTGCTGTTGTTTCGTTGAATTTTAATGCGTTCCTTGAGAAAGCAAAGTTGAAAGATGATGGTAGCAATTACACGGACTGGGTCCGTAACTTGAGGATTATCCTCATTGCTACACAGAAGAATTACGTCCTGGAAGCACCGCTGGGTGCCAGGCCTACTGCAGGAGCAACGCCGGATGTTATGAACGTCTGGCAGAGCAAAGCTAATGACCACTCGATAGTTCAGTGTGCCATGCTTTACGGCTTAGAATCGGGACTTCAACGACGTTTTGAACGTCATGGAGCATATGAGATGTTCCAGGAGTTGAAGTTAATATTTCAAGCAAATGCCCGGATTGAGAGATATGAAGTCTCCAACAAGTTCTATAGCTGCAAGGTGGAGGAGAACAGTTCTGTCAGTGAGCATATACTCAAAATGTCTGGGTATAATAATCACTTGATTCAATTGGGAGTTAATCTCCCAGATGATTGCGTCATTGACAGAATTCTTCAATCACTGCCACCAAGCTACAAGAGCTTCGTGATGAACTATAATATGCAAGGGATGAACAAGACTATTCCCGAGCTCTTCGTGATGCTGAAAGCTGCGGAGGTAGAAATCAAGAAGGAGCATCAAGTGTTGATGGTCAACAAGACCACTAGTTTCAAGAAAAAGGGCAAAGGGAAGAAGAAGGGGAACTTCAAAAAGAACGGCAAGCAAGTTGCTACTCAAGAGAAGAAACCCAAACCTGGACCTAAGCCTGAAACTGAGTGCTTCTATTGCAAGCAGACTGGTCACTGGAAGCGGAACTGCCCCAAGTATTTGGCGGATAAGAAGGATGGCAAGGTGAACAAAGGTATATGTGATATACATGTTATTGATGTGTACCTTACTAATGCTCGCAGTAGCACTTGGGTATTTGATACTGGTTTTGTTGCTAATATTTGCAACTCAAAACAGGGACTACGGATCAAGCGAAGATTGGTTAAGGACGAGGTGACGATGCGCGTGGGAAACGGTTCCAAAGTCGATGTGATCGCAGTCGGCACGCTACCTCTACATCTACCTTCGGGATTAGTATTAGACCTAAATAATTGTTATTTGGTGCCAGCGTTAAGCATGAACATTATATCTGGATCTTGTTTGATGCGAGACGGTTATTCATTTAAATCAGAGAATAATGGTTGTTCTATTTATATGAGTAATATCTTTTATGGTCATGCACCCTTGAAGAGTGGTCTATTCTTGTTGAATCTCGATAGTAGTAACACACATATTCATAATGTTGAAGCCAAAAGATGCAGAGTTGATAATGAGAGTGCAACTTATTTGTGGCACTGCCGTTTAGGTCATATCGGTGTAAAGCGCATGAAGAAACTCCATTCTGATGGACTTTTGGAACCACTTGATTATGAATCACTTGGTACTTGCGAACCGTGCTTCATGGGCAAGATGGCAAAAACGCCGTTCTCCGGTACTATGAAGAGAGCAACAGATTTGTTGGAAATCATACATACAGATGTATGTGGTCCGATGAATATTGAGGCTCGTGGTGGATATCGTTATTTTCTCACCTTCACAGATGATTTAAGCAGATATGGGTATATCTACTTAATGAAACATAAGTCTGAAACATTTGAAAAGTTCAAGGAATTTCAGAGTGAAGTTGAAAATCATCGTAACAAGAAAATAAAGTTTCTACGATCTGATCGTGGAGGAGAATATTTGAGTTACGAGTTTGGTGTACATTTGAAAAATTGTGGAATAGTTTCGCAACTCACGCCACCCGGAACACCATAGCCTAATGGTGTGTCTGAACGTCGTAATCGTACTTTACTAGATATGGTGCGATCTATGATGTCTCTTACTGATTTACCGCTATCGTTTTGGGGATACGCTCTAGAGACGGCCGCATTCACGTTAAATAGGGCACCATCAAAATCCGTTGAGACGACGCCTTATGAACTGTGGTTTGGCAAGAAACCAAAGTTGTTGTTTCTAAAAGTTTGGGGCTGCGATGCTTATGTGAAAAAGCTTCAACCTGATAAGTTCGAACCCAAATCGGAGAAATGTGTCTTCATAGGATATCCAAAGGAAACTATTGGATACACCTTCTATCACAGATCCGAAGGCAAGACTTTTGTTGCTAAATTCGGAAACTTTCTAGAGAAGGAGTTTCTCTCGAAAGAAGTGAGTGGGAGGAAAGTAGAACTTGACGAGGTAACTGTACCTGCTCCCTTACTGGAAAGTAGTACATCACAGAAAACTGTTCCAGTGACACCTACACCAGTTAGTGAGAAAGCTAATGATAATGATCAATGATCATGAAACTTCAGACCAAGATACTACTGAACCTCGTAGATCAACCAGAGTAAGATCCGCGCCAGAGTGGTACGGTAATCCTGTTTTGAAAGTCATGCTACTAGATCATGATGAACCTACGAACTATGAAGAAGCAATGGTGCGCCCAGATTCCGCAAAATGGCTTGAAGCCATGAAATCTGAGATGGGATCCATGTATGAGAATAAAGTATGGACTTTGGTTGACTTGCCCGATGATCGGCAAGCAATTGAGAATAAATGGATCTTCAAGAAGAAGACTGACGCTGACGGTAACGTTACTGTCTACAAAGCTCGACTTGTCGCAAAAGGTTTTCGACAAGTTCAAGGGTTGACTACGATGAGACCTTCTTACCCATAGCGATGCTTAAGTCTGTCCGAATCATGTTAGCAATTGCCGCATTTTATGATTATGAAATTTGGCAAATGGATGTCAAAACTGCATTCCTGAATGGATTTCTGGAAGAAGAGTTGTATATGATGCAACCAGAAGGTTTTGTCGATCCAAAGGGAGCTAACAAAGTGTGCAAGCTCCAGCGATCCACTTATGGACTGGTGCAAGCCTCTCGGAGTTGGAATAAACGCTTTGATAGTGTGATCAAAGCATTTGGTTTTATACAGACTTTCGGAGAAGCCTGTATTTGCAAGAAAATGAGTGGGAGCTCTGTAGCATTTCTGATATTATATGTGGATGACATATTACTAATTGGAAATGACATAGAATTTCTGGATAGCATAAAGGGATACTTGAATAAGAGTTTTTCAATGAAAGACCTCGGTGAAGATGCTTACATATTAGGCATAAAGATCTATAGAGATAGATCGAGATGCTTAATTGGACTTTCACAAAGCACATACCTTGACAAGATTTTGAAGAAGTTCAAAATGGATCAAGCAAAGAAAGGATTCTTGCCTGTGTTACAAGGTGTGAAGTTGAGTAAGACTCAATGCCCGACCACTGCAGAAGATAGAGAGAATATGAAAGATGTTCCTTATGCATCAGCCATAGAATCTATCATGTATGCAATGTTGTGTACCAGACCCGATGTGTGCCTTGCTATAAGTCTAGCAGGGAGGTATCAAAGTAATCCAGGAGTGGATCACTGGACAGCGGTCAAGAACATCCTGAAATACCTGAAAAGGACTAAGGATATGTTTCTCGTATATGAAGGTGACAAAGAGCTCATCGTAAATGGTTACATTGATGCAAGCTTTGACACTGATTCGGACGATTCTAAATCGCAAACCGGATACTTGTTTACATTAAATGGTGGAGCTGTCAGTTGGTGCAGTTCTAAACAAAGCGTCGTAGCGGGATCTACATGTGAAGCGGAGTACATAGCTGCTTCGGAAGCAGCAAATGAAGGAGTCTGGATGAAGGAGTTCATATCCGATCTAGGTGTCATACCTAGTGCATCGGGTCCAATGAAAATCTTTTGTGACAATACTGGTGCAATTGCCTTGGCAAAGGAATCCAGATTTCACAAGAGAACCAAGCACATCAAGAGACGCTTCAATTCCATCCGGGATCTAGTCCAGGTGGGAGACATAGAGATTTGCAAGATACATACGGATCTGAATGTTGCAGACCCGTTGACTAAGCCTCTTCCATGAGCAAAACATGATCAGCACCAAGGCTCCATGGGTGTTAGAATCATTACGGTGTAATCTAGATTATTGACTCTAGTGCAAGTGCGAGACTGAAGGAAATATGCCCTAGAGGCAATAATAAAGTTATTATTTATTTCCTTATAATCATGATAAATGTTTATTATTCATGCTAGAATTGTATTAACCGGAAACATAATACATGTGTGAATACATAGACAAACAAAGTGTCACTAGTATGCCTCTACTTGACTAGCTCATTAATCAAAGATGGTTATGTTTCCTAACCATGAACAAAGAGTTGTTATTTGATTAACGAGGTCACATCATTAGTTGAATGATCTGATTGACATGATCCATTCCATTAGCTTAGCACCCGATCGTTTAGTATGTTGCTATTGCTTTCTTCATGACTTATACATGTTCCTATAACTATGAGATTATGCAACTCCCGTTTACCGGAGGAACACTTTGGGTACTACCAAACGTCACAACGTAACTGGGTGATTATAAAGGAGTACTACAGGTGTCTCCAAAGGTACATGTTGGGTTGGCGTATTTCGAGATTAGGTTTTGTCACTCCGATTGTCGGAGAGGTATCTCTGGGCCCTCTCGGTAATGCACATCACATAAGCCTTGAAAGCATTACAACTAAGATGTTAGTTGTGAGATGATGTATTACGGAACGAGTAAAGAGACTTGCCGGTAACGAGATTGAACTAGGTATTGAATACCGACGATCGAATCTCGGGCAAGTAACATACCGATGACAAAGGGAACAACGTATGTTGTTATGCGGTCTGACCGATAAAGATCTTCGTAGAATATGTAGGAGCCAATATGGGCATCCAGGTCCCGCTATTGGTTATTGACCAGAGAGGTGTCTCGGTCATGTCTACATAGTTCTTGAACCCGTAGGGTCCGCACGCTTAACGTTCGTTGAAGATATAGTACTATGTGAGTTATGTATGTTGGTGACCGAATGTTGTTCGGAGTCCGGGATGAGATCATGGACATGACGAGGAACTCCGGAATGGTCCGGAGATAAAGTTTGATACTCCCTCCTTCCATCTATATAAGGCCTAATGCGTTTTTCGAGACTAACTTTGACCAAATATTAGAGCAATAATATATGACATGCAACTTACACAAAGCACATCGTCAAATTTGTATGTGAAAGGAGCTTTCAATGATGTAATTTTCACATTATGCATGTCATGTATTATTAATCTTGTCAATAGTCAAAGGCGGTCTTAAAAAATGCATTAGGCCCTATATAGATGGAAGGAGGGAGTATATGTGATAATAGTGTTTGGTCACCGGAAGGGTTCCGGAAATCACCGGAAGGGGTTCCGGATGTTTCCCGAAATGTTTAGGTACGAGAACACGTTATTTGGGCCAAAGAGGAAAGCCCACAAGGTTTTTGGAAAGCGCAAAAGGAAGTTTTGCAGAGTCCAGGGGCCAGACGCCAGGGTCCCTGGCGTCTGGGTCCAGACGCCGGGAACCCTGGCGTCTGGCCCTGGAGTCCGAGAAGGACTCTTGCCTTTCGGGTGAAACCGACTTTGTGGAGGCTTTTACTCCAAGTTTCGACCCCAGGGATCAACATATAAATAGAGGGGCAGGGCTAGCACAAAGGACACATCAAGAAACACCAAGCCGTGTGCCGGCAACCCCATCTCCTCTAGTTTATCCTCTGTCATAGTTTTCGTAGTGCTTAGGCGAAGCCCTGCGGAAATTGTTCTTCACCAACACCGTCACCACGCCGTTGTGCTGCCGGAACTCATCTACTACTTCGCCCCTCTTGCTGGATCGAGAAGGCGAGGACGTCACCGAGCCGAACGTGTGCAGAACTCGAAGGTGATGTGCTTTCGGTACTTGGATCGGTCGGACGTGAAGACGTACGACTACATCAACCGCGTTGATTTAACGCTTCCGCGTGCGATCTACAAGGGTACGTAGATCATACTCTCCCCTCTCGTTGCTATGCATCACCATGATCTTGCGTGTGCGTAGGATTTTTTTTGAAATTACAACGTTCCCCAACAGCAAACACCCTAGGACAAGGATTATCATTGAATACTCTATTTTGGAGTGATGGAGACATCAATGTCCCTAGTAGGAAAACCCTTGTAGTGGATACTATCAATAAGACTGATACTACCATACTTGTTTTTAACTGACCTAGAAAGAGAGCTTTTCTGATTATTTTCTTAAGTCATTAGTTGGTCATAAGAATTTCTCCCGGAACCACCTCTCTTCTAAGGGTTTTGAAGCTGGTATTCTTATGGGAATTGATGAAGACGTCGTTAATGTTGTTTCTTGGGACGTTAGGGATTTTTGTATCCCATTATGTCTATTTTCTACCATAGATCGGATTTATTTTTGCAACACGGAATTAGATAAAAACATCCCTTCGTTTCTTGCCAGGATTTACCAAGGACTAGTAGTGATCACACTGCCATTCTGTGGGATTCATTCTTGCACAAACCTGCTAAGTCTAGTAGTTATAAGCTAGAAAAGTGGTGGTTGCTTAGATTTCAAAGATCTAGTCACTAAGATCTGGAGGGAACCTACTAAGGGCCAGACTGCTATTGATATTTTGCAGAATAAGATTAGGAAGCTTAGAAGAGTTACTGAAGGTTGGGGATTTAACATAGAAGCCGATCTTAGGAAGCTTAAGAAATATTTCATTGAGGAATATGATTTATGGATATCAAATCTAAGAACTTTGAGCTCTCTACTGATGAGCAAGCCTACTTTGAGGTGGTTTGTTGTTAAGCACACCTATGCGATTTCACCGTTTTTTTATAAAAAAGTATAAATTTTTGACTGATGCTTTGCTGCACTTTTTAGGGTAAATCATGTGGTTTAAATATGTTAATGATGTGGAGAGTTGGCAATAATGAAAGTATGATCGCTAGGCCTAAAAATTGCTTTGGGAGGCCGAGTTCCATGGATGCCTTCATTTGCAATTTTCAAAATTCTTTTTTTACATTTCAAAAAATTCTAAAAATATATAGATATACATGGAGGTATAATGTACAGTGTGTAAATTTTCAAGACAAATATGTTAAAACAAGGGTTGTGAGAAAACAAATATTGGGCTTTTCAGCACGTGATGCTATTCATCTTCATAGTCCATGATTTGTTTTTTTTTTGCACAGGTCGCATTTCAAGGTATTTCATCCTCAATATTCACACACATATACATTTCATCCTTGTATAGTTGCATATATATTTTTAGATTTTTTAAACCAAAAAGTTTGAATTTTGAAATTTTCAAAAAAATTGGGCTCCATGGTGGCCGGTCACGGAAACGCCCCACTCCACTAGGCCTTGTTTCCAAGCATTGAAAGGTTGTTTTTACTCACTTTTGTTACTTGCTACTTTACTATTTGTATTACAAAACCTTATTGCTATCATCCATAATGCGCATCTATCATCATCTCTTCCCCGAACTAGTGCACCTATACAACTGACAACTTTATTGGATGTGTTGGGGACATAAGAGATCGCTTGTATTTGATTGGAAGGTTGTTTGAGACCACCTTCATCCTACACCTCCCGCGGATTGATAAAATCTTACGTCATCACTTCAGAAAAATTTGATGTTGGCGTCTAAAACACTACGCTTTAGGGCCCAACAAAATATACAAGAATAAAGTTGTATAGTAGACATCAAGCCGCGGACGAAGAGGGAGACGGTAGTGGCAGGTGACTAGAGGCCAACAGTAACCACGGTGTGGATGAGGACGGAGGCGAATCCTGTTGCAGGGCTGATCATGACGAGCAAGATTCGTCTGTCGAGCACGAGATATGGCCATGAATGCCAGCCAAAAAGAACATGGGGCGTTCACGCCAACGATCGAGGATCTGAATTGATCCTCCATGGACGCTATGTGCTCTCCATCTCAAAGGTGGCGGTGCCCGGTGAGGTGGTCAGCGGCGCCAAAAAGTAGACATAAGGGTTGGGGCAGAAGGTGGGATTTGGGCTCCTGCTGCAGTGAGGGTGATAGAGGGTTGGAAAGGGACGCTCATGTCAAGCCTTGTGTTTGGACTTTAGACCTATAAATTTGATTAAAGTATGAACGCATTAGACCCTATATAGATGAAAAGATGGAAAAGGACGCTCCTGCTGCAGTCACTGGTGGAAAAAGGGCCTTTGGTCGCGGTTCGCAACTGCCATTAGTCGCGGTTGCGCAACCGCGACCGAACGGGCGCGACTAAAGGCCCCCCCCCTTTAGTCGCGGTTGCTTAAGAACCGCGACTAAAGGCCCGTCCACGTGGGCGCCAGGTGGCCGTCGGGGCGGAGGACCTTTAGTCGCGGTTCTTCTGGCCAACCGCGACTAAAGGCCGCCGCAGGTTTAGGGTTTTAGCCCCCCCCCTTAAACATGTTTTCTGTTTAATTTGTATTGTTTTATTTCTTTTGTGCTTTATTTTAATTTTGAAGGAGTTTCATATATTCTACGGTACTACATACATGCATATGAATGTACAATTTCAAATAAATTTGAAATTAGAACCAAAAAGAATTCAAGAGGAATATACAATATATATTCAATATCATCGGATGACCATATACAATTTTGAACAAGTTTCCATACATGATTTAATGCATATAAAGTTCTACGTCCTCGTAATAATGTTCTCCTTTAGGATGGAGGACTTCCCTGCTGAACCATCCAGCTAGTTCCTCTTGAAGTGGTCGGAAGCGAGCTTCTGGACTAAGCATCCACCGGAGGTTATTCCTCTGAGCATTGGTATCACTCGGAACCCGCTCAGAGGTGTATCTCCGGATCATCTCACAGACATAGTATCCACATAGATTGGTCTCCGGTGGCTGAATATCCCCAGCATTCTTAGCCTTTAACATTTTGAATTCTAGCTCTTTTTTGAATTCACCGACCTTTGTATCTACGAACCGTCTCCAAACCCTACGAGGCAAAGAAAATTAAATGAACAAGAGAGTTATTAATTAGTTACTTGATATTAGGAAATGAACGAAATAGGCCGATCGATATAGAGCGCAAATGAATGAAAATAATTACTTCTGCAGCATTCTTCTCATGCCGCCCCAAAGCTTTGGATCCATATTCACAGAGTCGTGGACGAGACATTCTGAGGTGTTAACTTTAATTACTAGCAGAATCCAGTGGAACCTGCGGACACGATACATGCACAGTACGTCATGCATAACTCATCGATTAGCCGGCCACATACCATGCATGGAGTAAACAAAAGAGAATGTGCTCAAGACAGAAACACTCACTCAAAATGGTAAGGAAATAGAATATCACTTTTGAGTTCCTGCTTTGTAAGAAACTGCCACAGGTCTGCCTCCACGTCGGCGGGGTAACGCTCCAACACATGTCCATTAACGATGTGTGGGTCAATGAACCCAACATCATGGATGTTCCTTACTCTGCATTCCTTAATCTTCATTCTGCATGTATAATAGCGGACACAACAATATAGTTAGGACATATATATAGTGCAGGCAATATGAACGAGATGGGGTAGAAATTAATAAATCACTTACAGAACGTAGCAACTGATGATAGATTTATCGAGCTCGCGCAGATTGAAAAGCTGGAACAATTCACTCAGTTCAATTTGTACATAATAATGTTTGAAGTGATGCTCATGTCTAACTTCCGCATAAATATATTCTTTGGCGTTTTTATTTTTTATGTAACCCTTGTACCATTTCAGCAGACCTTTCATTTGTGGAGGTAGATCCTTTTCCTGCGCAGGCTCGACGAGAGGCCCATTCTTGACATATGTAATTACTACCTCCTTCACTGGCGCCTCATCAAGGCCTAACAGTTCACGAAGAGTAATACCTAAGTTGGCCGCTTGTTCTCTGGCACTCGTTACAGTCAATCCCTGTGCTGCCGCAGCTTGTATGATCTCGGGGGCATCCGGACAGAAGGCTTCCACTATAAGCGGGGCAATCGATTGTTTACTTTGTTCCCCGAGCTGGGCAACTTGTTTCCCGCTTTTTTTACTTTCGGCCTTCTCCCGCTCTTTGTTCTCCTTGAACATGAGTGCCTGCCTGCGAAGTTCACGTGCATAGTCATTAGGCAGATTCTTCGCGGCTTGGGACGGTGTGCTCAAAAATGACTTAGCCCACTTCTTTTGCTCATCAGAAAATACTGGCTTGGGCTCGGGCTCTGTTTTCTTCTTGCAGTCCACCTTCCATTTCTCCAAATCAGCAGCCGCGGCCGCGTCGACTTCCTCGGCACTATGTTCCCAAGACCTTGTGGGGAGAGGCTTCAGTGATGGCTCCGGTACCTTTGTGGTCTTAGGTACATAAGGGTCCGGGTTAATAATCCAGCACTGCTTCTGCTTCTTTGCCGGAGGTGGATTGGGGGGCGGCGTCTGATCACCCGCCGGACGAGGACTGGGGGGCGGCGGCTGATCACCCGCCGGACGTTGTGGACTGGGGGGCGGCGTCAGCTGACGTGACGGAGGTGTAGGTGAACCGCCACCACCACCACCACCACCACCACCGCCACCGCCACCACCACCACCGTAGGGGGGTGGACTTGTTGTCCTTGGCGCCTCGCCTGGAAACTTGGTAAACTTCTTTTGCCATAGAATGAAATGGCGCTTGACATCTCCAAGTCTTTTCTCCCCTTCAGGTGTAGCAATGTCAATCTCCAGGTCCTCAAACCCTTGGACTATGTCCTCCACCGTGACACGAGCATAGCCATCTTGAATGGGGTTGTTGTGGTGGAGTGCTCCAGGTAAACATGGTAAAGCACTGCCGATGGCTACCTTCATGGACATGTTCCCGATAGGATAATACAGATGACATTCTTTCATCTCCTTTATATCGTCCACGGGGTAGCGAGGAGGCTCCGGTGCAGTAATTTCGACCACCAGAGGCTCCGGTGCAGTAATTTCGACCACCAGAGGCTTCGGTGCAGTAATTTCGATCGTCGGTGCATCTGCACCAGCCGGTGGGGCCTCCGTGGAAGCCACGCTGCTTCTCCGCTGCTGGCTTCCGAGATCCGCTGGATGATCTTCATGCTGCACCCGAGCTGCATCTCTTTCGGCTACTAGTACACTCATGGTTTTCTTCATCACATCCATTTCCGATGCCAACCGCGCCACAACATCTGCTTCCCGATCCATCTTTCTCTTACGGCTTCTGTAACCGTACGGGTCATCGTTCTGGGGGAACCCTATTTTCCACGGAATGTGCCCCATGCCTCGTACACGTCCTCCGTGTTCAGGATTCCCGAGGGCTTTTGTCAGCGCGTCGTTCTCTCTGTTGAACTTGATCTTCCCCTGTTGAGCATCCCTCATTGCGTTAATAAGGGCTTGGGTGGGTTTAATTAATTTGCCCCGGTAAACACACTCCCCTGTCTCCGGGTTCAGCGTTCCCCCATGCCCGTACCACCAGCTTTTGGCCCTTGGGTCCCATCCCTCCGTACCTGGACGGATTCCTCGCGCCCTCAGCTCGTTCTCCATCTTCTCCAACCTAGGCACCCAAATGCGATACCCTCCTGGCCCCATAACATGATTGTACTCCTTCTTAGCCGCATTTTCCTTATTTTTTTCGATATTTGAATGAACTGCTCCGATTTCTTTTGCTTCACAAATTCTGGCCAATCATGTTTCAGTTTCTCATATTGTCCTTTGGAATCCGGAGTCTTGTTCTGCTTGACAAAGTCATGGGCTAGATTTTGCTTGAATTTTCGGAATGCGTCGGCCATCTTATGAAGAGCGAACTGTTTGACTAGCCTCCTCCTCTCCTTGTTTTCCTCAATCTTGTTACCCTCCTCATCGAATTTGTTGTATTCCGGAGGTAGAACGAAATGTTCCATAAGCTTCTTGAAGCAATCTTTTTTTGTTCTCTTATCGACAAAAGTGAAACCATCATTTCGTGCCTTCTTTGGCTCATTCCACTCCTGGACGGTGATCGAGACGTTGTCTCTAACAATGGCTCCGCATTGGCTGACAAACTTGGTGGCGTTCTTGCGGGGCTCCAGCGGCCTGCCGGTTGCACTGTCGACAACCTCGATGGTGCATGTTTCTCCTTGTTTCATCGTCTTGGTTGCGCCACGCTTTGACGACGTACTCGATTGTTTCGACGATCCGGCCGAGGGCTAAAATAAGAAAGAGTCGCGCGCGTTAGTACACACATATTTATTCAAATCAGTTAGTTTGTATCACCAGAGGCTCAATGTATATATATACCTCGGCGCCGGAGGTGGTTGCTACTTCCATTTGAAGATCGTCGTTTATCGACGTTTGTTCGGCATCATCTTGCTGACGGCGCCCTTCATCTTCACCGTCAAGGTTCAGATAAGAAGAGATATCATCTTCTTCTTCTCCGGTCGGCACATATAGAATATCGCCGTTTATGATGCCGAACATATGTGCTTCACCGTCCGGATCATAGTTGTCCATAATCGGGTCAGCTCTATCGTCCGCCATTATGTCAGTCCTGAAAACATGTAGTAAAAACAAATTAATTAAGTGAAGAAGGGGGGCGGTGGCGGTGGCGGTGGCGAAAGGGCGGTGGCAAAAGGAGGGGGCGAGGAAGGGGTGGGAGAGGGTGTCGCGGTAGAGCGCGAGACGGGGCGGCAGACGACGGCGTCACGGAGAGGGGAGGCGAGGACAACACATTTATAACCCTCGCCGTCCCCTCTCGATCCCTAAAAAAACACCGCGCGCATCGCCGCCCCCCTCGCCGCCCCTCTCCGTATAAACGTTTTTTTTGTTAATTATCAAATTTTACGGGTTTTTTTGTTAATTATCAAGTTTTAAGTTATTTACCGTTTTTGTTAAACTAAGTTATTTACCGTTTTTGTTAATTATCAAATTTTACCGTTTTTTTTGTTAATTAACTAGTTAAAAAATTCTCTCTCTCTCTATCTGCTCTCTCTCTCTCTCTCTCTGCTCTCTCTCTCTGCTCTCTCTCTCTCTCTCTCTCTCTGCTCTCTCTCTCTCTCTGCTCTCTCTCTCTCGATCAACGCCGGCGAGGCCGGCCGCCGGCGAGGGCGGCGAGGCCGGCCGCCGGCGTTGAGGGCAGCGAGGCGGCGCGGTGGTGGGCGAGGGAGGCCGGCGGGCGGCGTACTAGGGCGAAAGGGGGCGGCGGGCGCCGTACGTGGGCGAGAGGGGGCGGCGGGCGGCGTCGAGGGCGCGGGCGACGGCGGGCGGCGTCGAGGGCGAGGTCGACGGCGGGCGGCGTCGAGGGCGAGGGCGGCAGGCCTTCGGCGCGGCAGAGAACGAGCGGAGAAATGGAGGCGACGGGTCGGGCGGTTGTATTTATAGCCCCCCCCTTTAGTCGCGGTTGGGGAGGCGACCCGCGACTAAAGGGCCTTTAGTCGCGGTTGGGGAGGCGACCCGCGACTAAAGGAGAACCTTTAGTCGCGGTCGGGGAGGCGACCCGCGACTAAAGGGTAACCTTTAGTCGCGGTTGGGGAGGCGACCCGCGACTAAAGGACTTTTTTGGCGGGTTTTTCGTTCCCGCGCGCAACCACCTTTAGTCGCGGTTGGGCAGGCCAACCGCGACTAAAGGTATTTTCCAAATACTTTTTCTTTTTCAAAATCTTAAAAATACAAATAATATATCAAAAAATTCAGAAAAATAAAACTAATTCAATTCAAAATTCTAAAAATACAAATAATATATCAAAAAATTAAGAAAAATAAAACTAATTCAATTCAATATGTTAAAAATACAAATAATATATCAAAAAATTAAGAAAAATAGAACTAATTCAATTCAATATGTTAAAAATACAAATAATATATCAAAAAATTCAGAAAAAAAAACTAATTCAATTCAAAATGTTAAAAATACAAATAATATATCAAAAAATTCAGAAAAATAAAACTAATTCAATTCAAAATTCTAAAAATACAAATAATATATCAAAAAATTCAGAAAAAAAACTAATTCAATTCAAAATGTTAAAAATACAAATAATATATCAAAAAATTCAGAAAAATAAAACTAATTCAATTCAAAATTCTAAAAATACAAATAATATATCAAAAAATTCAGAAAAATAAAACTAATTCAATTCAAAATTCTAAAAATACAAATAATATATCAAAAAATTAAGAAAAATAAAACTAATTCAATTCAAAATGTTAAAAATACAAATAATATATCAAAAAATTCAGAAAAATAAAACTATGGTGGTACGGCCGGACTCTGTAGAGCGTCATGGACTACATCACTCCAAATTTCATGTATCATTCGAAAATGGACACCAAACACATCACGGGTAATATAATTCACATGATCCATTCAACAAAGTTTGGTACAATAAATTATTACACATCATTTCTTCCCTTGTGTCCCTGCTTGCTTACGATTGTGCCGTATCCATGGAGCATCCTCATCATTTAACTTAATGCTTGGGTCGGTGTTCACTTTGAAGGGCGGAATTTCAGCAAACATATTATAATCTTCTGACATGTCTGTCTTGTCCTCCACTCCCACGATGTTTCTTTTCCCTGAAAGAACAATGTGGCGCTTTGGATCATCGCATGATGTACTGATCGTTTTCTTATCTTTCCGTTTCCTCGGTTTGCTACTCATGTCCTTCACATAGAAAACCTGAGCGACATCTTTCGCTAGGACGAATGGTTCGTCAAGGTAACCAAGATTGTTGAAATCCACCATTGTCATTCCGTATTGCTGGTCCACCTTTACCCCACCTCCTGTTAGCTTGAACCATTTGCACCGGAACAAAGGGACCTTAAAGGAGGGTCCATAGTCAAGTTCCCATATCTCCTCTATGTAACCATAATATGTGACCTTTTGCCCATTCTCGGTTGCTGCATCAAAGCGGACACCACTGTTTTGGTTGGTGCTCTTTTTATCTTGGGCGATCGTGTAAAATGTATTCCCATTTATCTCGTACCCTTGGAAAGTCGTTATAGTCGAAGATGGTGTCTTGGCCAACATGTACAGCTGATCTACAACATCATTGTCATTCATTAAATGTTTTCTCAACCAACTGCCGAAAGTCTCCATGTGGGCCTTCCTAATCCAGGATTCAGGCTTCCCCGGGTTGTCCGAGCGTAAAATATTCTTGTGTTTCTCAAAGTACGGAGCCACCAAGCTGGAATTGGTCAGTACAGTGTGGTGTGCTTCAGTCAGAGAATGGCCGTCCATACATATCGTTGATTTCCTTCCGATCGTGCCTTTTCCACTTAGTCTCCCCTCGTGCCGCGATCGAGGAAGACCAATCGGCTTAAGGTCAGGAACAAAGTCAACACAAAACTCAATTACCTCCTCATTTCCATAGCCCTTGGCGATGCTTCCTTCTGGCCTAGCACGGTTACGAACATATTTCTTTAATACTCCCATGAACCTCTCGAAGGGGAACATATTGTGTAGAAATACAGGACCGAGAACGAAAATCTCTTCGACTAGGTGAACCAGGAGGTGCGTCATAATATTGAAGAAGGATGGCGGGAACACCAACTCGAAACTGACAAGACATTGGATCACATCGTTCTGTAACCGTGGTAGAACTTCTGGATTGATTACCTTCTGAGAGATTGCATTGAGGAATGCACATAGCTTCACAATGGCTACTCGAACATTTTCCGGCAGGAGCCCCCTCAAAGCAATCGGAAGCAATTGCGTCATAATCACGTGGCAGTCGTGAGACTTCAGGTTTTGGAACTTTTTCTCCGCCATGTTTATTATTCCCTTTATATTGGACGAGAATCCAGACGGGACCTTCATACTGCTCAGGCATTCAAAAAAGATGACCTTCTCTTCTTTGGTCAGAGCGTAGCTGGCACGACCTTGAAACCATTCCGGATGCCGGTCATCAGGGTCTTTCAAACGTTGCTGGTCCTGCCGTGCTTCCTTTGTATCATTTGTCTTCCCATACACGCCCAAGAAGCTTAGGAGGTTCACGCAAATATTCTTCGTAACGTGCATCACGTCGATTGCAGAGCGGACATCTAGGACTTTCCAATATTCTAGCTCCCAGAATATAGATTTCTTCTTCCACATGGCTGCGTGCCCGTCAGCTCCCTTCGGAACTGATTGTCCGCCAGGACCCTTTCCAAAGATGACTTTCAAATCCTTGACCATATCAAATACCTCAGCACCAGTGCGTTCCGCAGGCTTCGGCCGGTGATCTGCCTTGCCGTTGTAATGCTTGCCTTTCTTTCTTACTGGATGAATTTTCGGAAGAAATCGACGATGCCCAAGGTACACGTTCTTCTTACAATTTGGCAAATGTACACTTTCAGTCTCATGTAAGCAGTGCGTGCATGCATTGTATCCCTTATTTGACAGTCCCGAAAGGTTACTAAGAGCAGGCCAATCGTTGATGGTTACGAAAAGCAACGCTCGTAGGTCAAATTCCTCTTGTTTGTGCTCATCCCACACACGGACACCACCCCACAGCTGTAAAAGTTCATCAACTAATGGCCTTAGGTACACATCGATGTCGTTGCCGGGTTGCTTCGGACCTTGGATGAGCACTGGCATCATAATGAACTTCCGCTTCATGCACAACCAAGGAGGAAGGTTGTAGATGCATAGAGTCACGGGCCAGGTGCTATGGCTGGAGCTCTGCTCGCCAAAAGGATTCATGCCATCCGTACTTAGAGCAAATCTTATGTTCCTTGCGTCAGCTGCAAAATCTTTGAACCATCTGTCGATCTTTCTCCATTGCGTTCCATCTGCGGTGTGTCTCAACTCCCCGTCCGACTTACGGTCCTCTTTGTGCCATCGCAACAACTTGGCATGCTCTTTGTTCCTGAACAGACGTTTCAACCGTGGTATTATAGGAGCATACCACATCACCTTGGCGGGAACCCTCTTCCTGGGTTTCTGGCCCTCAACATCGTCACCAGGGTCATCGCCTCTGATCTTATAACGCAATGCAGTGCATACCGGGCATTCATTCAAATTCTCGTATTCACCGCGGTAGAGGATGCAGTCGTTGATGCATGCATGTATCTTCAGAACCTCTAAACCTAGAGGGCAGACAACCTTCTTTGCTTCGTACGTACTGGCGGGCAACTCGTTATCCTTTGGAAACATATTCTTCAACATTTTCAGCAAGTTTTCAAATGCCGAGTCAGCTACACCTGCCTCTGCCTTCCATTTCAGCAAATCCAGTGTGCAGCCCAGCTTTTTCAGACCATCATCGCATCCGGGGTACAGCGCCTTTCTGTGATCCTCTAACATGCGATCCAAATTCTCCCTCTCCTTTTCAGTTTCGCAGCGTCTCCGTGCATCAGCAATGGTCCGACCAAGATCATCAACGGGATCATCACGTGCCTCTTCTTCACCTTCCCCTTCACCTTCAGCATCCTCCATGAAAGTATCACCGAAATGAGCAAGATAGCTTTCATCGATGAAATCATCCCCTTCTTCATCTTCTTCCATTATAACCCCTCTTTCTCCATGCTTGGTCCAACAATTATAGCTTGGCATGAAACCGTGCCGAAGCAGATGCATGTGAACATCTCTTGAGGAAGAGTAACCCTTCTGATTCTTACAGATAACACATGGACAGATAACAAAACCCCCCTGCTTGTTCGCATTAGCCACTACGAGGAAATCTTTCAAACCCGTAGTGAACTCGCCGGAGAGTCGGTTACCGTACATCCATTGCCGATTCATCTGCATTATTATAATATAAAATATATAATTAACCATCATGCATTTGTTAAACTAACTAGCTACAAACAATATAAATTAAACAATGAACTGCACACATGCATATTTTATCAATGACACATCAAAGGTTCATCAAGTTGCTAACCGCGATCGAGGAGTGTGGCTCCAACACTTCATGTCATGTTTGTTTCATACTCTTGGGGCATTTCATCAAACACCTTATGTGCATAAGAGGAACCAAAAGCAAACCTAGCTACACCCACTTGTGAAGAGAATGGCTCCAAATGGCTAAGTGTTGGCTGCTGGATGGGTATATATAGGGGAGGGGCTTTAGTTGCGGTTGGCCTGGCAAACCGTGACTAAAGGTGCCCGAAGGCCTTTAGTCGCGGTTGTCC
Organism: Triticum aestivum; assembly: GCF_018294505.1. Taxonomy (NCBI): domain Eukaryota; kingdom Viridiplantae; phylum Streptophyta; class Magnoliopsida; order Poales; family Poaceae; genus Triticum; species Triticum aestivum. The sequence continues at coordinate 637,235,542 of NC_057806.1, forward strand.
TGGCCAACCGCGACTAAAGACCCTCACGTGCGCCAGCTAGCCACCGAGCGCCCTGGGCCCAGGCCTTTGGTCGCGGTTCACCTCCAGAACCGCGACTAAAGGTCCTATTAGTCGCGGTTCCTACAGCTTCGCGACTTATGGGGCTGGACGGAAGCCTGTTTTTCCACCAGTGAGTGACCTAACTTTGATCTAGCAATTATATCATTGAAAGCTTCTTTCACACATGAATTTAACGATGTGTTTTGTGTAAGTTGCATGTCATATATTGTAAGCTGCAGTGCGTCTGCCGGATTATCCCGTGCATCTTCGTCTCATCTCTCTCGTGAAAACTGCGATGCATGATGTAGTATGACAGCGTACGTACACCGATGTTGTTTTGGGAAAATGGGTGATGCAAAGGGGACTGAGACCGAGCTCAACCCAGCCTTTTGACCGCTCTCTGCTCTTGACCTGTGGATAAAACGCAGCAGCTACTACGAATATACCACCCTAGACGTGGTGCGCTCACCAATCTTTTTGGGAACTTGGAATGCCAAGGGGAGTGAGACCGAACTCATCAATCTTGCATCTAATTTAGAGATGACGGAAAAAAATGTCTATAATGATTCATCTCTTAATCTTATCTTTAATAACTAGCTATTCCTAAAAACGTGTTGAGATATATTATGGTCAAATCTTTTTTTATAAGTTTTTTTTCCTTCATCTCATCATTTATCTTACGTTACACTTTTAAAATAGCATCATTATATATGCCCTTACTTGCATGCATGGATTAGCCTCACCCAGCCTCAAGCTGATCACCATCAAGCGTGAGTGCTCTCTCTCCCTCGCAGCTGCTCCCAGCATGGTAAAACTAGCGTTGCAGCTGGGTAGCACTAGCACAGTGTTGTGTCACGTACAGTCTTATTATGAAAACGGCAACTGCGACGCGTTTCACCGGGTCACTCGGGCCTACTCCACCGTACGACCCTAAATTTATATCCAGTTTATCCGGATTTTGTCCATATGAAATAGAAATAGGGAAAACAAACGTTGGACAGAGGTCGGATAAATTCACTCCACCTAACGCTGTTTACCTCATTTTCACCCTATTTCACCGGTCCGTTCCCGTCATTTCTTCAAACACGTACCAGGCATAGCAAACTCACTGCCGTAGCCGCTCCTGCTCATGCACGTCCTCGCTCCCGCCGCGACCGCATGTCCGCCGTCGCTCCCGACGTGTCGTCGTGCTTGTGCCCTCGCTCCCGCCGCGCCCGCCTCGTCCGCCCAAGCTCGCCGCCGCCCGCGCGGCCGCGCCTTCTCGCCGCACGCGTCTTCCGCAGCCGTCCGGCGACCCACCACCGGCCCTGTGTCCGACTCGCGGCGTCCGTGTCCCGCGCGCTCGCTGCTGCCTCGCCTTCCCGCGCGCACGCCGCTGCCGTCCCGCGCGCACGCCGCTGCCGTCCCGCGCGCTCGCCGCCGCCGCCCTCCCGCGCGCTTGCCGCTACCTCGCCGTCCCGCGCGCTGCCGTCATCGTCCCGTGCGCACGCCACTGCCTCACCGTCTCGCGCGCTGCCGCGCCCGTCGTCCCGCACACTCGCCGCCGCCGTGCCTTCCCGCGCGCACGTCGTCGCCGTCCCGTGCACACGCCGCTGCCGTCCCGCGCGCAGGGAGTGGTTGTGGGTGCGCGTGGTGGGCCAGGTACAGAAAAAGAGAGTGTGACAAGTGGGGTCGACGGCGGACACAGACGGACGACGAGGACGCGAAGACGTCCGCTTTCCGTCCGCTTTGGCCCCAAACCGAGAGCAACTTTGGTCTGAAAATGGGGCAAAAGCGGATATAGAACGGACAAAACGTCCATATGCTCTCATGCATTGGGTCGTTCGGTTTGTTCGTTTTATCTCAAACGAATACAAACGAACAATTTGGAATAGAAATGGGTCACGCGGTGGAGTTGGCCACACTACTGCATTGGATGAGCAGAGCAGAGATCCCGTGCATGCATGATCAGTATTTTTTGTATGCTGTGGCACGGCAGCTCCCTCTCTCCCTCTCACACACGTCGACATGACTACCCGGCCAGAGGAGGGACGATGAAAGGAGCACTGTATAGTACTACTCGCAGTGCCATAGTACTACAGCCTGTGAAGCATGCATGCATCGGAATTCTCACACGGTCCAGCCTTTTGACCACTCTTCAAACGCCTCCCTCGCCGGTCTCTGTCGTCTTCTCCCTCTCGCACAGCCATCATGGCCGCCGGGGCACAACCAGCACTGCATCTATATAAGGGCATCTTCAGCCGTTTGTCTCTCAGGGAGCATTTAAAAGCCCCGTCTGAAATGAGCCAGCGTAAAAAATGGCCCTGGGACCGAGTCGGTCCCCAGCCGTCGGCTCCTAGGGCCGTCCCCAGACGCGTATTTAAGAAAAAAAGACCATTCGGCGAAGTTATGATAAAAACTAGTTAAATTTCGGCCAAACATGGCAAATTTCGGTGAAATTCGCGCATTTTTATTACATTAACCTAATCTAAAAAAGAAAAGGGCTGAAGTCGTCGCCGCCATCATCGTCATCGGCCTTCTCCTCCTTGACGCGGGCCCCTGCTGGACCCCTGCCCGGCGCCACCATGGCGGACTGGCGACGGCGCATCGTCGTCGTCGTCGCTGTCGCATAAGACAACGACCCCGTCTTCGACGCGGCCGCGTCGGCGCTCCTCGAAGCGGCGCAGGGCGGCGCGCTGGCGTTCCTTCTCCTTCTCCCGGCACGCCTTTTCCATCGCAATGAAGTCCTGGCTCGCCCATTCTAGGGCCACGTCGTCGTCGTCGAACTCCGCCTCCACCGGCGCCAGCCCCGGCTCCATCTTCGGCTTGACGAAGCGCGGAGGAGCCGACGAGGAGGGGCCGCGCCGGCCGCCCTCCTTGATGACGATGCCGACGCTGCGAGTGCGTCGACCGATTGGCGTCTCCGCCGCGGGCTCGGCCTTGACGCCGAGAAGCGCCGGAGAACCGGAGGAGTGGGAAGATGAGCGAGAGGAGGAAGACGAGGAGGAGGCAAACCTCCTTGGCGCCCATGCGCGTCGGTGTTGCGACGGGGCGGCCCCCGTCGCAGGATAGGTCAACGGCGGGTTGTTGCCGCCGTCGAGGTGCGTCAGCACGCCCTCCAGCGTGCGGCCCGGGACGCCCCACCACAGGTGGCGCCCCATGCTGTTCTTCACGCCGCCGACCACCGATGCGTCGTTGGTGGAGGCCAGGCGCTGCTGCTGGCGGCGCTGGAAGTACGCCGCCCAAGCCGCATGATTGTCGGCGGCGTACTGGGGAGGGAGCGCTCGTCGTCGGTCAGGGAGGCGCGCGCGACCTCGACCTCCTCGGCGAAGTACGTGGGCTTCGCCACGGCGTCGGGTAACGGGGGAACGGGCACTTCCCCGTCGCTGAGCCGTCACCCCGTCGGCCCGGCGCGCATGTCCGGCGGCGCCGGGATGTTCGCCTGGAACAGGAGCCAGGACTCCTGTTCGCGGAGCGAACGGCGGCCGAAGCCGTTCGCCGCCGCCTCGTCTCCGGGAAAGCGCTCTGCCATGGCGACGGGCTCGGCGGTGGTAGAGAGGGAGAGAGGGGCTGTCGGCGGCGCTTGGGAGAGGAAGACGGAGACGAAGAGAGGGGCTGGGCGGCGGCGAGGGGCGAGTCTGGTGTGGACACCGGCGAGAACCACCGGCTTTTATAGCCGCTCCGCGCCCGTGTGTACACGTGCGAGGGAGGAGAGGCGTCGGCGCGCCGTACCGAGACGCGCCGCCCGTGAGGAACCAATGGCAAGGCTGACCGGCGGCAGCCTTTCCATTGATTCCCCGCGGGAACCGAGGCAGTTGGGGGGAAGACGAGCCGCCGTGTCCCTGACGCGGCTGACCCACGGCTTTTTCGCGCCAAAACAGTTCGCCCCGGCACCCCGGGCGCCCCTAGCGCGCCGGGTTCGGCCTGGGTCCGTCGGCGCTGTTTTCGGCCCAGGCCGGCGAAAATCGGGCTCCTGGAAACACGACTGGACCGTTTTTTCAGCATCGGCGTAAAAAAAGGCTGGAGATGCCTTCCTGGAGGCGCGGCTGGAGATGCCCTAAACAGCCGTCCCCGCTTGCAGCCCAGCTCCACCAGCCACCCAACCATCAGCTCATCAGTCCTACTCCCCGCTCCCCACCCTTCGTTGCAGCAGCAGCAGCAGCTCCACCTCCACCCATGGCGATGTTCAAGAAGGTGGCCAAGCACCAGCTGCAGCTGCTCTTCATCGTGTTCATCCTCGGCAGCTCCGAGCGCGTGCGCCGCGCCGACGATGCCAACCCCTGCGGGAGGGACGTCCACGCGCGCGCCGTCCTCGCGCACCGCCTCCTCGCCCTCGCCGCACTCCCCGCCGCCGCGCTGCTCCTCTCGGTGAGGATGGCGGTCGGCCGCGCCGAGGCCGCCGCGCTCGCCGCGGGCGCCAAGGCCGAGGGCCTCGCGTCCGTCCGGGGCCTGTGGCGCAGGGCGGCGCTGCGCGCGCAGCTCCTCCTCGCCGTCGCCCTCTGCGCCGCCTCCTCCCTCTTCGCCGGCGCCGCCTTCCACTACGGCCTCCGGTACAAGTCTGGCTGCGCCGCGGACCTGGCGCTGTGGATCCTCGCCCCCCTGAAGGCGCTGGTCATGGTGGGCATGGTTTCTCTGCACTGCAAGTACGCGCGGGCGGCCGTGTCCAGCAACTAGACGATCCATCAGCCAGCCAGCCGGCGTAGCTATCGTCGTCGTCGTCGTCGATCGTGTTCGTGTCAGGGTGAAGTGGGTGTGTGTGTGCGTTGTATCTTGTACCCGAACTGGCGTGTCCGCAAGTCTGAAGGTCCATGATGTAACTTAGGGAGTGCGTGCCACGGCTGTTTGGATTCGGGATCTCGATGATCTATTCCATGGTGTTCTCTGCTCGTTTCGCAATTGCTGTATTCTCGATCTTGCTGTATTTACATAGTACGTGCTCGTCTTGTGTGGAAGTTTTACCGGTGGGGATGGATGTGGACGTTCAATTCAAACTATGGTGCACTCCAAGCCAACCAAATCAAATCATGTTTTCTTCTTACTGATTTTCACAGTTTGGGGCGGATTTTGGGTCCGCATGCATCATGCAGCTTCACTCTTGGTTTTCTCTTGTGACGTACAAACGTGTTCCTTGAGGTTCAGGGCAGGGCAGTACGCGATACCAAGTGTTGGACCCCTTGATCGTAGGGACGACGCTCCTCTGCCGTGCGCTACGTGCCGTTGGGCCACTGACATGTGGGCCAGGTTTCCAAAAGGCCCACATGTCAGTGACAGAACGGCAGGCTGCCGTACGTCAGAGGATCCTCATCCTGATCGTAGGGATGGAGAAAGCGAGGGCTGATATCTCATTGGCACATTGTGTACATTAATCTGGGCTGTCCATCCTTGGTGGCTTGGTGCAACGGGCATGTTACAACGTGACACGTCACTGGATCCCTGTCCTTCGCCTCGTAATGGTCGTGTGGGTCCAACCAATCCCAATGGAAGCTACAGGGAAGGAAGTAAAAAGATGGTTTGGAGGAACGGGCAGAGAATGAAGAGCAGGTCGGCCCAAGCTTTGCTACATCTACCTACGAGGTGATCTGTCGTGATTTGGTTGGAAGAAACAAAAAAACGCCCACCTCGAGGAAAAAAACCCAGCGATGCTACATCTACGTAGAGGGTGTTTATTTTCAGAGACTTATTAGTTTAGGGACTTAATAAAGTTCCTATAAGGATATGTCGACGCATCCATGGATTCCATTTTCTCATTTTGTGCTAAAGAACACACGGCTATGGCCGAGATACGAGGCAACATCAATTTTCATAGAAATAATAGAAAGTTCGTAGGAAGGTTGTTAATTTTACTAGATGACCCCTCCAGAAACTTAATTTGTCCAATAATCTTTAAAACCTTATTTCGGCATGTGACCCCAAATTTACACCGAACTGTAAGACGCAAAGAATCCGTACAAGCGATGTACCCCAAGGAGTGTTTGACGGGCCGCGCCACCCAGCGTGCTCCTCCCTATCGCGCCTCACAAGTCACAATAAGGCGTGTTACTAGTATACCATGTAGTGACCCATCGGGCGTGTTTATCCTATTGGCACGCCTCCTTATTAGATGTCTTTTTTTCTTTTTTGCGAAAACTCCTTATAAGGGGTCTTCCCTAGCCAGTAACGCCTTTATATTACACGGCATTCTCTTATAACTAGATGATATCTCGCGCGTTGCTGTGAGAACCTTGTTAAAAATGTATAGTTAGGTGCTACACAATCAACTAAAACTAATGCAAAACAAATGTAGAATTATCCTTGATTTGTTTATTTTCAAAATTAAGCATAAAGCATGTAACAGTATGATGTAGTGCAAATCTTAAAATTATAGTACAAAATGTTATTTTCTTGCAAAAAGTAATACTTAACTACTTAGGTATTCTCCAAGCATTCAACACAGGCCGTCCATGACAATACAAAATATTGACACATTTGACCAAATCCGGAGCCAATAAAGCAACACTGGAAATACAAAAAGAAAATCAATACATATACTGTTTGTACTTGAGTTGATAACTTAAACCTGTTCACCTGTTCACCTGTTCTGCACTCTTATCAATCTTGCCAACCATCCCCCTCTTTTTCTACAAATGAATAGATAGTCATAAGTATCATTATGAGTGGGAACAAATATTTTTACATGCATTTGCGCATGTAAGCATAAAATGAAACAACCATTTTGTCTTGCAGATATTGGCTCAAATCTGGATCCATTCTCCATATACCCAGCGTAAGCTAGTGTAACAGTACTTGAAAGATGTGAAATATGTATCTTATGATTAGAGTATCGATTGCACTTTCTTCACACATAAAATTAAACTGCAAATTGTTAATTTCCAGAAAATGGTGAGTGTCAAGTCAATAAATAGAACATGAGTTGAGGAGTGGCGGTTGATTGTTCATATGGCAGCACGGATATTTCTTTTCTTGTTTTACAACACCGTGGGTAAAGGTGAAATATGGTGGTCATCAGCATATATTGGGTATGTCGTTGACTCATGGATATGAAGAAAAGAGTAGGTGGATGGCATTAGTGACAAAGATATCAGTGGAATCAAGGATTTAAGTCAGTACGTTTGCACATGTACTCAAAAGCAACGCAATTGTCTTCAATGGCGAGAGTAATAAGTTGTTAGTTGTTACTAAGGACATACAAATTTTCAGATTTTGGGTATCAACAGGGACTGTACATATTCTTACAGGATAGCTGTAGAGACCACAATTCAAGTCGAAGGAATCATATACAACAATGAAGTACTCCCTCCGGTCCTTTTTAGTCTGCATATAAGTTTTGTCTGAAGTCAAAGCATCTCTACTTTGACCGAATTTATAGAAAAAAGTATTGACATTTACGATGCCAAATCAATTTTGTTAGATTCATTACGAAATGTAGTTTCATGGGATATATATTTGGTATGGTAAATATTGATATTTTTTAATATATATTTGGTCAAACTTTGCAAAGTTTGACTTGACCCAAATCTAATATGCATAGTAAAACGGACCGGAGGGAGTACTAAACTGTAGTCAAGACATGACTTGTCTTGTACAAATAATATTGTTCATATATAGTTCTCACCTAAAACTTTGAGGCAACTCACATGAAAATATTTTGCCCTGCCAAAACTCTGACGTGTTGCTGCATGAAATGATCAGAGACTAAGAATTAGTTAGTAGAAACCCACAAATAAGTTAGTTAGGAACCCAAATAGCATACCAGAACGGATTCTGGCAATCTGAACTTTCCCATATTCCTGAAAATTGGTTCTTCTGTTGCGGGGACCTGAAAATTGCCTCCACTGAAAGATTCCAAGTTGTATGATGCATGTGAATGACAAACTTGCATAAAAGGAAAATCGTGATGTTCCTGATTAATTACGTGCCAAAACATGAAGAAATCATATTGCGGAAGTAATCTGCATAAATCATATCATATATAAATTGATTACTTTTTCTAATGTCAAATCAGAAAGAAAGTAAGTAAATTAATGTCCCAACCAGGATGCAATCTTGATTTCCTAATTTCAAATCAATCATTTTGTAGGGGACTTCTGATCGATCTAGCTGCAACCGAACGAAGATCCTTCGACGTCCAGACCTTGTCGCCTCCCGCTCTCGGTGTCTCTCTCTCGGACACGTCTGGTTACCATTGGAGCACCATTACGGAGGACCTCCCTATGGTATATGGTCGCCACGAGCAGAATATGAGAAAAAATGAATGGAAATTTAGTAGATCTAACCCTCACAACATGCTCCCTTCTTTCTCCCGTCAGACAGACACTCAGAGGCCACCGAACTCCGCCATGCTCCCTTGATCTCTCTCGTCTTTCCCACTCAGATCCGTCTAGCCGCGGTAGGTGAAAGTATCCAAGCAACAGAAGGCGGAAGGCGAGGGCGTTCGGACTAGATCGTCTACAATCGAGTGGGGAGGCTTGAAGATATCCGAGTGGAGAAAAGATGAGACGTGCAGACGCAAGAGTGCGTCTCGGCTCTTAAAGAGTAGACTTATCTCGTCGGTTTCAGAAGACAAAGAGGAACCTATGTGTACTACAATTATTAAATCACAGAATTTGTTTAGTGGATTTTTTGCTGAGGTGGCAGATTTGCTGAGGTGGACCGATGATGACATGGATGCACGTGGTTGGATGCTGATGTGTCTATGATGCATGTTTAGATAAATCAAGTGGTGGGGGTGAACTTCTTAAGTATATAGGATTAGTGGAGCCTCAGACGCCATCTTTTATATTCACTACAAGCCTTGAAGATTTCATGGTGGTACACATTTTACATTCAACTGTATTTGTTTTAAGCTCGCTCAGATTGTTAGCTAACACACGCTTTTTTTTTGAAAGAAAGGGGTTGCCCCCCCCCCCCCCCGCCCCAATTTTATAGATTGAAGCAGATAAAGCAGTCTCACATAGTTCCAACAGCACCTAAACACAGATAAAAGCAGCAACCTAGTAGACTACGCTACCTAGAAGCTCGAGAGCAGAAGTTCTCTCCAACAGAAAACGGAAACGAAGTTGGTGCACTAATTATTACAAAGCCAAGTCCGAAGGAAAGGGAACGAAGAAGAATTTTATCCATCAGCTCTTTTCATGCTCCCCTCCCACACCTCACATCCAGGCTATCCGCATCACCTCTCCACGTCGCTTGTCCAGCAGAAGGATACACCTTTGCAGCAGGGTTGCTTGAGCATTGTCGCAGAGAACTTTCCACTAGTGCAAATAACAGCTTAGTCTTGCAAGAATGCAGTTCACGTTTCTCCATTTCTAGCCCTAAAAACAGAAATTGTTTCTTAGTCTCCACAAACTCCACAAGGAGGCAGCAATAACCATGTTAAGCACATGCTTTTTTTATGAACTCGCCAGAAAGCAAAGATATCGTCAAAGTTAGCAATTCTATCCATCTCAAAGAAGTCAGATACAAAACCCCACACATGTTGAGCAACTACACAGTCAAACATCAAATGTTGTACAGATTCGAGCTCTGCACAAAAGAGACAGGAAGGATCCTCAACCTCCCTCCTCTTTAACAGATTATCCCTAGTCAGAAGTTTATTGTGAGCACACAACCATAGGAATACATGTATCTTCTGCGGGCACATAATCTTCCACAGATCATCTTTGATAGCAGAGGCTATCCCCCCAAAGTTGATGCATTTATAGAAAGATTTCACCGAGTATAATTCATTAGATTCCAAGGACCAAATCTGTGTATCAGGTTCATTTGATAAGATACACTGTTGAACAAGTTTCAACAAAGAGTCCCATCTGTTAAGCCCATTTTGATCTACACATCTCCTAAAGGATAACTTAAGTTCTTGCCTGTCCCATACTTGAGCCACAATGCATTCCATTTGATTGCACATGCAATACAAGTCCCAAAATTGAACCTTCAGGGAACATTCCCCAACCCAGGTATCATGCCAAAAACTAATCAACTCACCATTACCCAGCTTCCATCTATAGAAATTTTTAGCAGCTGCTAATGCCCAAGTGATGCTCTTCCAAAAGGTAGAGCCGCCATCTCCTTTTGCCCATAATAGGTTAGGAGAGTTCACTCTATACTTGTAACTAATAAAATTTTTTCTAGTCTGCATCAGATTCATCAAAGAACCTTTTGCCCCAGGAAGCCAGCAAGGCCATATTAAATTCCTTGATGTTAGGAATCCCCAATCCTCCATATTCTTTTCTCCTAGTAATAACCCCCCAATTAGCTAGATGATATTTGTGCTGGTCCCCAATATTCCCCCAAAAGAAGTGAGCCATTTGGGAGTTAATGGCATTAATAGCCCATATTGGAAACTTAATGACAGACATAAGGTAGGCAGGTATGCTAATCAAGCATGCACAAAGCAAAATAATTTTGCCTCTATATGTGAGGTATCTCCCAAGCCATCCAGAAATGCCCTTGATAATTCTATCTATAATGGGCTGGAGATCCTCCCTTTCATGTCATGGGGTTTCAGGTCTTTGGAGAAGAAAGTGAACTGATGAACATAGTGATATTTACATGTACATATGAAGAGGATAGCGGTGTAACGGCAGTTGTGCTGCGTTGCAAAGTAGGGGTGGTAGCGCCAGTGCTCTGCATGAGAGAGCACGCGAGGCAAAAATGCTAGACGCACGGACCCATTACGGGCTGATTACGGGCCTTCTCTTTAATACTTTCCACCCCCCCCCCCCCCTGATTTCAGGTGGGTGGGGCCCGCGTATCCCCCTTAAACCAATAACCATTTGCCATGTCAGCACCAGCCCCGTAATCAGCCCGTAAAACTCCGTGTGTGTAGCATCTCTGCACGCGAGGTAAAGCTAGCGTTGCAGCTGGGTAGCAGAGTGCTGTGTCACGTACATACAGGCGTATCACGGAAACGGCAACTGCGAGATGCATTTGGCCGGCTCAGCCGTACGTACGGTACCCTGCATGCATGAAAGTCTCTCCAGACTTTTGACCACAATTTCAAAATTTCAAACGCCTCCCTCCCTCGCCCGTCTCTGCCATCTTCTCCCTCTCGCACACCCATCATGACGACCCCAAACAGCCAGCCCGCAGCCTCGAACCTCTCTCAGTCAAGACCCATGGCGATCTTCAGGAAAGTGACCCAGCTCCAGCTGCAGCTGCTCTTCATCGTGTTCCTCCTCGGCAGCTCCGTCCGCGTGCCCCCGCCCGACGACGCCAACCCCTGCGGGAGGGACGTCTACCAGCGCGCCGTCCTCGCCCACCGCCTCCTCGCCCTCGCCGCCCTCCCCGCCGCCGCGCTGCTCCTCTCGGTGTGGGTGGCGGTCGGCCGCGCCGAGGCCGCCGCGCTCGCCGCGGGCGCCAAGGTCGAGGGGCTGGCGTCCGTCGCGGGCCGGTGGCGCCGGGCGGCGCTCCTCCTCGCCGTCGCCCTCTGCGCCGCCTCCTGCCTCTTCGCCGGCGCCGCCTCCCACTACAGCCTCCGCTACACGTCCGGCTGCTCCGTGGACCTGGCGACGGGGATCCTCGTCCCGGCCCAGGTGCTGGCGTTCGTGAGCATGGGTACTCTGCACTGCAACTTTGCGTGGGCCGCCGTGTCCAGCAACTAGATGGTCCATCCGTCTAGCCAACCAGCCGGCGTGTGGCTAGTCGTCCGTCGTCGTCGTCGTCGATCGTGTTCGTGTTAGGGTGAAGGTGTGTGTGTGTCAGTGTGTGCGTTGTATCCGAACTGAATTGGCGTGTCTGGACGTCTGAAGGTCCATGTAACTTAGGGAGTGCGTGCGTGGGAAGAAGAAGCACTGTATGTGCTGATCGATGGCTGGTTGGATTCTCGATCTCGATGGTTTAGTCATCAAGTTCTACCCGTTTCCCCATTGCCGATGAATTTGCATGCGTTCGTTCGCTTCTGTCGCTCGATTCGATTCCAGTTCACTCCGGCGACTCCGCTCGGGCTGCATGCGTGCATGCGTGCGTGCTTGCTGGCGCTGCTGAACCGTGCCGGCGTACGTACAGAGGGGCATGCATGCTCTGCTTTGCTATGTTCATTTGTTCAGAACACATGGCGTCACTCTACGTAGCAGGGCACATATCATCCAGCGTTTTTGAGAGAGAGAGAGAGAGAGAGAGAGAGAGAGATGCCAACGCATCCATGGATTCCATTTTTCTCATTTGGTGCAACACAACACCGGTACAGTTGCATGATGGCGTGGTCATGACCCATGGCAAGACAGAGAGAATACTTGCTCCTGCGACTCGTCGCCCTCCTTTCCACGTGACGTGAGCGGTTCTTCGGCGGTCAAAAGCAGAGAGCCCGCTGCGCTCGGGGCCCAGGATTTCCATCCAAGGTGGCATGCGTGGGGTGCAGTGCATCCGGGGAAAATACCCCATGCACAGGAGCTTGTGGTGCTACCGATGCACCGAAGTCATATTGTGCTTCTAAAATGTTTAAAAAATTCTGACAAAAATTTAGCACACTAACATAACATCAATGTAAGTTGTCACAAAATTTCAAGTCAAAATTTAAAACATAACTCGGAAAACAAAAATAACAAATTCAACACTGAATAGTACATAATATAGCTTGGGCTTTAGATTGGGCCCATTATCACACTGATGTCAAATTTATAATTTTTATCTCAAAAATAATTCAAATTTTATAAAAAAATTGTGACATTATACGTTGATGTTGCATTTACGTGCTGGAATTTTTTCAGATTTTTAAAAACATTTTATGGCATCTGATGCACCGGTAGCACCACAAGTGCGGATGCACCAGATACATTCTCAGTGTATCTGTTGTACCAGGTATGATGCATACACCGGTGAGTAAGAACTGGCACTTTACCATGTGAGATGGGTTACAGGGGTGGGTTTTCTTAGGGTGGCGATTATAACAACCATGAGACATCACAAGAACATAATCAAGGTGTATGGGTGATATAATCGAGGTCTATTAGTAATGGATATTGCCGTATTGGAGGTTTTATTCTTGTTGTTTGATACTTTCTTCATCCGAAAAAACTTGTCTTAAATTTATTCTTTAAATGAATGTATTTAGCACTAACTTGATACTACATATATTCATTTAAGAGATAAACTTTTTCGAACGAAGGAAGTACTTACTACACCTTCTTATTGGCTCCATGGGTTGGTACTACTGTTCTGTAAAAACAACATCGAATTCGTTCCCTAGTACGCCCATGCACGATGGACGGATGATCATGTAGTTGTCATGAATAAATTACCACCTTCCTTGTCTCTCCACTCGTGGACGCGGGTATCTTGCTAAGGCTGCTTTCAATGCATTGATGCTTACATGAGGTGCTAAGTATATTAAATACTTTAGCAATTAAAGACCTCAATGCATATGTGCTTAATTTGTTGGTGCTAAGTATCCTTCATTTAATGATTTTGCAACTAAAGTTCTTCATACATTGGTGGAATTCTTCAATTTAAGTGTTTTGCCTAGGTTCTCGCGCTTGGTGTGGTTTCTTCCTGGGTCACCACACTCATCTCTCTCCTCTTAATTACCTTGCCACATCAGAATTTTTGCCTACATGGCAGGCTTAGCACCTGTACAAGGTGAAGCATTGGGAAGGGCCTAAGGCTACTACCAATGCAAAGGTGCTTACATGAGGTGCTAAGTGTATTAAATATCTTAGCAACTAGTCTTCCCAATGCATAGTTGCTTAGCTTTTGTACTACCTCTCTCTCAGTTTACAGGGTGTGCGCGTGCCCCTAGGTCGTTAATTTGACCAACTTAATACAAGTCATATATTACAAAAAATTTATCAATATAAACTTCAGATGTTCTATTTTCAAACCGTATAATTTTTGTGTTATATAGTTTATATTAAGATGATAAAATTGACAACCTAGGTATACGCGTAGGACTTGTAAACTGAAACGGAGGTAGTAGCTAAGCTCCTCTCATTGAATTGTTTAATAATTAAACTCCTTCATCTATTGGTTGGTAGTCATTTTGTATAGGTCCACGTGCTTAGCACTGTTTCCTCTTGGGGTCACCATAATGTTCTCTCTCCTTTTTAATTGCTTTGCCACATCACATTTTTGACTATGTGGCATCCTTAGCACCTGTACACCGTGGAGCATTGGGAGGGGCCTAATGCAGTAGTACGACTCTACTTTTGTGCACATCCCGATGCAATGAATACTTTGAGCTGCCACGTGTATTCCAAGGTGTAGCTTATGAGGAACATTGTATCTCCAACCGATCGATTTATTATTAGAGGCAATATCACCAGTAATTATAGAACTTGCGTTTGATGTTTAGTTTGATGCTAGAACTTTAAAAATACGTATTTGTGATCACATAACTTGAGATGGCGTGCAAATTCGGTGATTTCTCTCGTATCGGGCTGTATGGCAATGCCCATTTGACTGAACATCGAGTGCAAGTTCTATGATTCTCGATGATATTACATCTTATAATTTATTTGATAACTCTAACAGATGAGTTTGCTTGCTTGTCAGTATCAACAACTTTGTGGCACACTTAAGCACATTTTTATTAGAACCACTTAAGCACAGTTTAATGGACTGATAGACGGTGATGACGAAAAGGACATGTGGTTGGACTTCCGCCGCCGCACCTCAACACATCAGCAATGACCAGATGACGAAACTGATTGGACAAATCTGATGCGATGCGCTCCTCCGGCTAGCGCCAAGTGGATGCATCCCGATTCGTCTCTCCTATGCTGCAATGAAGATTTCATTTCAGAAAATGGTGCATGGACAATGCTTTTTGTGAAAAGTTCAGGCCATTTATTCAACATTTTAGCTATATGTATCTCGCAAAAAAAAAACTTAGGCTATACATACATCACCTGGAAATTGGTTTTTTTTGGGGCCAGTCTTTTTTGGCCGATGATTCCTGCTCTCAGATTCGTGCTTTTTTTTTCCTAGGCTGTTTTGTCACCATGTTTGGGCTGTTTCTTTTTGCACTTTAGCTACTTGTAAGTTGCCTGACTTTTGAATTTGGGTCCGTCAATTTTCTGGCCATTGATTTTTGCTCTAAGATTCGTGCTGCATTTTTTTCTGCCATGTGTTGTTTGTTGGGTTGTGCTTGTTTTTTTCCGACTGATCCCATATTTGGGTCAGTGGATTTGCTACTGGGCCAAAGCCCACTAAGTGTGTGATCAAGCTCTCCTCTATCCCTTTGTTTCTTTTCTGTTTTTATGTGTTTTTGCTTTTATTTCTTCTTCCATGTAAACTGTGTGACGGATGAATAAAAAGCTTTGTGAGTTTGCCTCAAAAAAATGTGTTATTGCTTTTTTTTCTTTGTTAGTTGGTTTTTATTTTTATTTGATGTTGGATAAGTGTATATGTATACACTTGAATACAATGCAATATGTGTGAAAATTACACTCTTATATGATTATTGTTTGCATACTACAAAAAGTGCAATTTTAGAGCAAAGTTGTGTGCAATTTTTTAAATCTTTTTACATTATCTTTCTTCTTTAAATGGTAATACTATTGATACGGATTCATTGTTCTTTATTTTGAAATTTTTAGTTATTATTTATTGTCTTTCTTCTTCAAGGGTAAAATCAGTGTGACTAAATTCATTGCTTCTTAGGAGTTGGTTTTGTGAAAATTCTACTATTATGTGTTTATTCTTGCATACGTTTGAATTACACATTTTTTGTGAATATTGTGTGCACCTTTTGTCATTGTTTCTTTTTTTTTACCGACCTCTGGGTAATAACGATGCCACTAATTTATTATTCCTTACAAACCTTCATTATTTTGATTTTATTTAAGTTTTTATTTTCTTTCTTCTTTAAGGGTAAGACCAATGCCACTAATTCATTCCTTCTTAAGATTGCCTTCTTAAGATTGCTTTTCGCGAATTTCACTATTTATATGCTTATTACTGTGTATTATTAAAAAGCGCATTTTTATGAAAATTGTGTGCAAATTATTTCTTTTATACTTTTCTTTCTTAATAAATGGCAACACCAATTCCATTAATTTATTCTTTCTTAGAAACTTCATTATAATGATTTTGTTTTAGTTTATAAAGGGTAATATCGAAGCCACTAATTTATTCTTTCTTAGAACTACTTCATTATTTTGATTTTGTATGAGTTTTCGATTCATTTTCTTTTATTTCTTAAAAAATCACTATGATTATTTTGTTTTAGTTTCTATTTTATTTCCTTTCCTATTAAAGGGTAATACCAAAGCCACTAATACATTCTTTATTAGAAAATCTTCATTATTTTGATTTTGTTTTAGTTTTGTTCCATTTTTCTTTACTGGTAATACCAATGCCACAAATTCTTTCCTTCTTAGGAAATTTCCTTTTTTGTCAAATTTCACTATTATATGCTTGCTCTTGCATATTATAGAAAGTGCAATTTCTATGTAAATTATGTGCAAATTTTGATATCTTCTGTTTTAGATTAGTTTTAATTTTCTTTCCTCGTAAATGTAATACAAATCCGCTAATTAATTATTCCTTAGAAAACTTCATATTATGATTTTTTAGTTTATATTTATTTATTTAATTAATTAATTTCTTTCTTCTTAAAGTGTAGTACCAATCTTAGAAAACTTCCTTTTTATGTGAAAAATCCAGTATTATATGCTTAGTCTTCATATTAGAAAAAACACAATTTTTTTTACTAAATTGTGTGTTAGTTTTTTATTTACTTCCTTTATTTTCTTTCTTCTTAAAAGGTGATACTAATGCCACAAATTTATTATTTCATAGAAAACTTCATTATTCTTCTTTTGAGAAATAAAGATGCTACCAATGCAACTAATTCATGCACTCTTTAGAAAAATTCTTCATTTGCAAAAAATCCACTATTACATATTGATTCTTGCATATTATAACAAAGTGCAATGTCTGTGTAAATTGTGCGCAAATTTTAGTTTTTTATTTCTTTTTCATTATGAACAATATCAAAGTCACTAATTCATTTCTACTAAGGAAACTTCTTTTTGCACAAAAAAATCACTACTATAAGTTTATCCTTGCATATTATAAAAAGTGTAACCCCTGTGTAAATCGTGTGCAAATTTTGTCATTATTTTATTTTATTTTATACGTTCCTTCTTTCTAAAGGGTAATATCAATGCACTAACTAATTCTTCCATAGAAAGCTTCATTTTTTTAATTTTTTTATTGGCACTAGTTCTTTTATTGAACTAACACACGATACAAAGAGATGGATAAACATTGACCGAGTGGGTTCCCTGTAGCTTGTGATCCAGATGCCTTCACATTTTATCTTCATTATTAATTGTCTTTTTTATCTCTCGCATGCACACATGGGGTTTTATGCAAATTTGTAGGAGTACTATACTATATGTGCGCATACAAAGAAGTACAAAAAAATTGAGTTGTAGAATTTTGTTTCTTCAAAATTCAAAAAAAAAAGACATGATCATGGTGCCGATGCTAACAATATTTGGTATCTAGCATGTGGTGTGGAATATGGTGTGGTTGTGCTTTATCTACTCCGAGCGAGCTAGCTTAGCATGCATGCGAGCGGTAGGACAAAGCAACGTAATAACAGCAGTTGCACAACCGGTAGCTCGCCGAGCCCACGCCTGGGCCGCGATGTGGACGGAGAAAAAGTGACTGGCCCAAATTTGTAAATTCAGTCACCTGACCTCTAGGCACACCCTTCTTTTTGACTGGCAACATATTTGGATCAGTCGATTTGCTACTGGGCTGAACCTCATTAATATACCGCCCAACCCTCCCCCACCCCCCACCCCACCCACCCCTCTCTCTCTTTGGTTTTCTATGCTTTTCTGTTTGTATGTATTTCTCCTTTTGTTTTTGTTTTTCTTAATTAGTTGGTTTCTATTTTTTTATTGGCAGTTTTCGGATGTTGGGTAGGTGTACATATATACACAGAAATACTATGCAATATGTGCGAAAATTACACTATTATAAGATTTTTTTTTCGTATACTATAGAAAGTGCAATTATAGTGCAAAGTTGTGTGCAAGTTTTTTTCTTCAGTTTTTCCACTATCTTTCTTCTTAAAGAGTAATACCAATTTGTTGTTCCTTAGAAAAATGTATTGTTATTTTGATTTATTTCTTGTTTTATTTTCTTTCTTCTTTAAAGGTAATACCAATGCCACTTGTTAATTCATTCTTAGGCAACCTTTAAAAAAATAATATTATATTCTTATTCTTGCATATTTTAAAAAGTGCAATTTGTGTGCATATTATGTGCAAAATTCATTTTTTTTCCTTCCTTCTTAAAGGGTAATACCAATGCCACCAATTTATTATTCCTTTGAAAAGCTCAATATTTCGATTTTGTTTTAGTTTTCCTTTCATTATCGTTACTAATGCCACTAATTCATTCTTTCATGGAGAACTTCAGTATTATTATTAGTTTGATTTACTTTTATTTCATTTTCTTTCTTCTTTAATGATAACACCAATGTCGCTAATTCATTCCTTCTTAGGAAACTTCTTTTGTTGTGAAAATATCACTATTATAAGCCTGTTCTTGCATATTATTAAATCCCGCAATTTATGTGTAAATTGTGTGCAAATTTTGTCATTGTTTTTTTATCATTTTGTTTCTTCTTAAAGGGTAATGCCAATCCGACTAATTCATTATTTATTAGAAAATTTTATCATTTTCATTTTATTTAGTTTTCAGTTCTTTTCTTTCTTCTGAAGGGGGCCACTGATTCTTTATTTCTTAGTAAACTTCATTATTTTTTTATTGCTTGATTTTTTTATTTTCATTCTTTCAAATGATAATACCGATGCCACTAATTCATTATTCCTTCATAAAGTTCATTATTTAGTTTTTTAGTTTTATTTCATTTTCTTTCTTCTATAAGGGTAATACCAAATTTTCCCACTAATTCATTCCTACATAGGAATTTGCTTTTTGCACAAATTTCACTATTCTATGCCTATTATTGCATACATTATAAAAGAGTGCAGTTTCTATGTAAATTGTGTGCAAATTTTGTCATTGTTTTTTTAGTATTTTTCATTTTCTTTCTTCTTAAAGGGTAATACCTATGCCACTAATTCATTCTTTCTTAGAAAACTTTATTATTATGATTTTGTTTTAGTTTTTATATCATGCAAATTCATTCTGTTTTATAAAAAGTGAACACAAATTTACGCAAATTTGATTCAAACTAGTCAATCAAACTCAATTCAAATTAATAGAATAAACTATATTACATAAATTCAAATGAAGTCTGAACTAAAATTGCATAAAAACTAGTCCTTGGCTATGGGCTTCTCCCGATTCCGCTCGTCGTTGACGTCCATGTCGTTGCCATTGTCGACATTGCCCTCGCCCGCTCCGTCATCGGACCCGGACCCGGACCTGGAACCATTGTTGCAGCAAAGTCGATAACCGGCGCACAGAACAGCCGGGCTCCGTCCATCTTCCCCGAATTGTACTCCTTAAATAGTCGGCGCTCTTCCTTGACGCTTTGAATACCAGTGACAGAGATCGGCCATGTACTCCTCGTCATGGCGCTCCATCTCAAGGTGCTCGTAGCCCCCCCCCCCCCCTTCCTGCAGCTCGTGGGGGCATCAGGGGTCGATTGGGGCCAAAGCCGGCATGTCGGGGCTGCCGAAGGGGAAGTTGAGCCACGTCCTGGAGGCACATGACCTGAATGTCGTACACCCACGCTGCTTGAGCCGCAAACTGGTAGGAGCTGATCCAGATGTAGTGATGGGTTTCATGGTCCCTAATCTCGATCACCAATGATCGTTCCAGCATGTCGTGGTACCTCCTCTGCGGTACCGACGCCGGTGGCAGGCCGGGGAACCGAGAGGAGGACGCGCCACCACGGGAGGATTCATCACGACCTCGAGCTCGGATGGTTGGTCGTGGCGGCATGAATCCGCATTTCTAATCGTCGTCTGGATCTGGCCATTTGGGCGGCGGGGGCGGTGCCAGAGTGGATGCGGGGGCGTCCCGGCGAGGAAGCGGGGTACAATTTAGGATTGCAAAATAGATTGGGTTGCGCCGGAATGAAATGCGGCCGAGCGGTAGGGAAAGAGCTCGATTTTACTCGCCGAATGGGCGACTGAGTAAATATAAGGGTCAGGGCGGCGGACGAGTATAAATTTTACCCCTTTAACATCGATAAGGGATCTGCGAGGTGCGATTTAGCCGTTTAAAACCGGGTTTTTACTTGAGTAAAATGCATCAGTGGTCACTGAACTTATCGTGTACGCCCACTTTGATCATTATACTTAAGAATACGGTTAATACGGTCACTAAATACGAGTTGCGATGATTATACGGTCACTGTCTTTTCATATAGCTTCGTATTTTATTGAGTTGACCGGTCAAACAGTTTGAATGATGCTTGTCTGTGAGTGGAAGAAACAAGTAGAGGCAAAATAAAATAGTGACATAGTGTGGAATCAAACCCCAAACACAGCGCTAGGATGTCAGCAAGCTAGCCCGCTGTGGTCACCTCTCCTTGTGTCTAAACTGGAGAAAGGCATCCTGCTGTAACGTTATGCATTAACGTGACAGCCATGACACGTCGTTTGTTGCTTGCTGTGCTTGAGCTTGTACTAGATGACCCGTTGCGTCGTTTGTTGCTTGCTGTGCTTGAGCTTGTACTAGATGACCCGTTGCGTCGTTTGTTGCTTGCTGTGCTTGAGCTTGTACTAGATGACCCGTTGCGCCAATGGCGCAAAGGCCGAGAGGAATGCAAGTATTGAAAGAGTGTACATAAATATATTTAGGGACTGATTGGAACACATGGATTATTCATGATACATAGTGTTATAAGAAGTTTACGATAGATTATTTACAATGCTATTAGGAAGGAAGGTAGATAGGCAGAGATACATATTGTGTTCACTAATTTAGTCTCAGATGAGTAAAGTAAATGAATGTATGTTCATAGCGAAGGTACTAAAAGGACGAACCACAGTGGGCAAAAGCAAAGATGCAACATAGATAAATAACATTGTCTCAACACATCAACATGGATTTCATAATTATACATGACCATAGCACAGTTCAAAAAGGGGGGGGGGGAATCTAAGGCGGAGCTATAAACAAAGAGCTTCGCATCTTATTCAGCCAACATAGGAGAATAAACACAACAGCCACAAGGCCAAGTCGTAATGGTGAAGCTATACATATACAGCTTCACATGGCATCAGACATCTTAGCAGGCTGAATACGATGCTCATGGGGATCGGACATAGTGATCATAGTCGTCGTCCACGTCTTGACGACAATCATCAGCTGAATCTTCATCAGAATGCCCACTATAGAATGGATCAGGCACTTCATCATCTGAGTACATGCCTTTTTCCTCTAGGAACTGAGATGTTGTGGCTGAAGTGTTTTGAAGTGCGACCACTACATCGTGAATCTCCATGAGAGCCTGCTTCAGATTAGAAACAGACATTGAGGCAGCAGGGTCCGAGGCTAATGCCAGCAAGGCCATGAATTTTGTTTGATGTAGCACACACTTCTTCCACATAGTTGCATGCTTCTTTAGTTATCTTGTAGCTTATTTACATTGTTTTTAACAAGCAAGACACATAGGTAGAGATGCATCATATAGACACCTTTGAATTTGCTATATATAATTGGTAGTGTCATGATGAATATGTAGTAGTACCAATACAACTGAGGGGATACATCAATATTAATAAGTCCTTGATTACATTTAGTATACATGGCAACGGAAGGATGCGTATAACATAGATGCTTACTATAGTCTAAGGCCTATGCATGTCTTAATCTTCAGAGCAAGAACAAAAGGGTTAAGAAATCACTGAAACTAAATCTGGACTACGCTGCAGATGAAACAATGGTACTTTAGTGGTCACGTAGGCATGGCAGTTAGGTTAGATGCAGCAAAGGTAATTAGAAACGGTCTTTCATTCTTTCTAGGCGTTGTTCTACTTACCATAAACAAAAAGGTTGGAAATATAGATTGATTACATAGGCAAGCAGTGAGCTGGCGCTGACGGGTACCCTCCTTAGCTACAGCTGCAATGACCACAAAGTGGGGCTTCATGAGGGCAAATGTTCTCCTTAAAACTCGGTACCAAAGCTCAAGGAAGACTGCTTTGCACCCCTGTCAGCACCATCTGAGGTGGTGGATCTGTAAGAGAATCAACAATATGACAGGAAATGCTATCAATTGCAAGATCAATATATGTCTTAATTTGCTCATGATCTAATAGAGTAATCAAATAAAATCCCAGGTAACCACCTCGTACAGAAAACAAAGGGCATTTAAATCCTGAAACCTGAAGATATTAGATATACATGGTGTTCTGCCACATATACCATGAAGGAAAATAATAGCACAAAAGTAGAAGTTATATTCTAATGCAATACATGTACTATATGTATCCTGGAAATATAAACAGAAAAACAACATGACTGAGAAATATACACCGTGCACGTTCAGATATTCATGCTTAAAGGAAGTGCAATGTATACTGTGGAATCACACAACCTAAATCCATCTTCGTCTAGAAGACTGCATCATAACCATACATCAAGAAATTAATGGAAAAGGGGGTTTGCCCGGACGACGAAAAATTGTGTGACAGGCGGCATGGAGTTTTTATATTTCCAAGCCAAAATATATTACAAACAAAAACATTAGAGACAATCGCCATGAAGAACTAAGCATCTATATGGAGTGGGGTGAGAGATGGACCCTTCAACATTTCATTGCCCACCGTTATCCCTAAATGACATGCATTCATTCTTCATCCTGGAAGCACCGATGCTGCACCAAGTTGTCAAACGTCAATGATAAATCAAATACATATTTATAAATAAGACTGTTTAGATATGTTGATCCGGCAAAATAATTAAATGGGTGGTCATTATTAGGAATGCTTCTTGGGGCCTGCTAATGAATGGAAAGCTATAGTACATAGGAGTCTAAATGCTACAAAAGATTCTTTCTCTTGGAACATCAGATTGCCACAAATGTATACTTTTTTCCTTCAGCCTGCTTATGTTCTGGTATTCATGACAAGCAAGTGACCTGCATTTTCACCCCTAGTGTGGTACCATTTTTTATCAGCTGTATTAAAAATGAACTATGTGGTTAGGCTCATGATTGCCAAGAACAATTACTACGTTGCTAGTGTGGCTATCGACCTATTACAGACCAAACTATACTTTAGTTGTTTCTGTTTATCTAGGAACTTCAGGTATTGCATTTGCAACAGACAGGTATTAATAACCACATAAGATTGACAAACAAATATAGTATCTTGGCTGCATCATACATTTTAAAGGTTAGGTACCTAGCAGCGTTCTAGTGGGGAGTGCTGATTTTGATCCATTATCAGGTGATTCAAGAGATTCCTAATGAACCAAGACCATACAGTTTGAGACCAACAAAGCAGTACAAAAGAACAAACAGAAGGTACCTCTTGTGGTAATGTCTTGGCATGTCGTCGATTGGTAGCACTGGAGTTCGAACAATTCCATCTCTCTGCATAATTGAATACATCCTTTCAGCTGAACTGAGCATGTTTCAGAAGCCCAGGATGCTGTCACCAAGAGCATCCTTTTGCAGGTCACGCCATCGACGAAATATCAATATTCCTTCCTCTTTCAATGTATCGTCAGGTAACCTATCTTATTTCCCCAAACTAAGATTGTCTGACTGCCTTGCTATCGCCTACTAAAGGCACTGTTATGTGGATTTAAACGAACTGCCTGCAGTACATAAAAGTTATATCAACTCACATATAAAAAAGGTTAAATATCTATTTCATGAATACATTAATATTTCCCTGAAGTAAAAAACCTAAATAACCAGTTCTAAGTTTAGCTGAAACTTCGACTGAGTTACTGAGTCACTCATTGTTCTGTTCATAGCTTTTAAACCGCTTAACCGATCTCAGCAAATAAACTATTTTAAGATACCCACAGAGAATTTCCTACAACTTTATTTAAGGTGATTGGGACTAAAACTGTCTCTAACTTGGTTGAATATAGGTAAATAGATCTCACAGCCTCGCTATTATTAAACAGTAGCACCTATTCTGGCCTAACTCCTAAACTACCAATCAAATTTCAGTGAAACCAGCACCATTGGAAACATAAAAACAAGAGCAACAACTGTTGTTTTAGGAGTACATTGAAATTCCGCACAGATTATGCCCATAATTTGAAAGAAACTTAGTGCTAAAATATACTACCTAGCAGCTACGAATCTGAATATAATTCTGCCTTATCTCAGCACCTGCTTGTGTTTGCTACAGGAGAAAAGAAACAAAATACGGACATCATCTGCAGCTTGCTGTGAGCAGATGCCAACTCCAACGGGGCTGAACCCGGGCTTCGTCTTCCTCCTTGCTAGTCTGTGATGCAAGCTTACATAGGCAAGCATCTAAGTGTTACAAATATACTTGTGTATTTCTACAGGGAGGCAGACCTAAAGTTTTTTTAGACATGCACATAATTAAGGGAGGTTTATGGCTGATTCAGTTCAAGCAAGTCGCCTTTTTCCATACTTGTTTAGAAGTGTAAATACTTGTTTAAACGTTACTACAATCCTCAGGGGAAATCAGCTATGCAGACCAAAAAGATGACAAATTTAGAAGTTTGTAGTTATTACCAAAGCAATCACCAGAAAGATCAATTTGTATGTATTGACAAATTTAGAAGTGTGTAGTTATCCACTTATCCTTACTCGGATGTACTGACAAGAACAACTGAAAGGCATCGCTATCCCGTGAGAACCAATCAGTGTGCTTTGTATGATAAAAATGAAAGACTGCAACTTTCATGACTAATGTCTGATATGACAAAAACCAGTCTGGAATTTGGTTGTTAGTGGGCTCCCCTGTTTTTTTTTGTCGACCTCAGCCACGGATCAGTCCCCACGACACACCCCATGGCACAGAGATGATACCTGCATATGGCAAAGCGAACGAATCAGCACATGGCATAGGCTAGTAGCTGCAAAAGCCAATTGCTAAAGGAACCCACATTGGGCTCCCCTGATGTGCAGCTTCACCACCTGGTGCAGTCCATTACTGATGTTTGCCGCATTTCTTATAGAAGCATCTTGGATGAAAAATCCACTGGTTGGAGCGCATCTACAAAGGGAAACACAATAATAAAATAACCATGAGTGGATGGTGTGGGATAGTTCTAGTTTCTTGATAAAACTAAGATAACGGTGATGGAATCATACCTCTTATTCTGCTATGATAACATATATGCTAGATCAGTTGTTAGAATCCACGCGTAAAACAGCATGGAAGTTTCTTCAATATGCAAGTACTTGGTTTGGCCTGGTACAGAAAAGTCTTTCGATTTGTGTCGTGCTCTTGAGAAAAGACAGAATATGATTAAGCATATAACAAAGTCATTTGTATTCATTTTTGTGTGGACAAGTACTCTATTTATTCACTGACTCGAAAAATAGGACAGTATGCTTCTCGACATTTCCTTGTGTAAAGCAAAACTAACCAAATTCTCTTTTTTACTTCCTTAATTGACTACAAATTCAAATAGTACATTTAAAATGTTGTTGAACCATTTCCTTTTGGCAGGCGTATGCTGAAAAAAAAAGTATTCGAATGTATATTTTTTGTGCACACTAATCACCACTCAGAAAATATGTTAAAAAGGCCCATATAAATTAGGCAAATTGGGACATGGTACACCAAGTAACTGCCCAGTTCTTGCACATCCGAATAGAACAAAAAAAATCCTCCACCACCAGAGGAACCGAACCTATGAATGTATTAACAAAGAATAGGTACACATCAGATTGACCTCAAACTTTATCTCAAAGCAAACACCACATAAAACGCAATACAACATGGAGGCATCGTCCAATGGTCACTCATGGCATGATCACGTCTACAGAATTCCACATCTGAACAGCAGAAAAAAACATCCACATCCAGAAAGCCCAAATCTATGAATGAAGTCACACTGAATTATAGATCAGATCAACCTCAAACTTTGTCTCACAGCCTAAAGCACATTAAAACATGGATGCATCATCCAGGCAAGCCATCTGATGGAACATGGGAAGACCTCCACATCCAACAGAGTAATTTGCTATGAGGAAAGGGGATTGAGCTGACCTGGGTCATGGGTGCAGAGGGACTGAGAAGGTGCCGATAACCTGTTGATCCTGCAAGATGTGTGGGAATCCCACAAGAATCAAATGCCTCAGGGATCTCCTCCCGCTGGATCCAGTACCAGCAAATCCCTGAGATGATGAACACCATAGGGATAGTAGGCAAAGGGAAATGCATAACATATTAAGCGGCCGGTGTTACATGTTTACAAACGGATTGAAGAACAGGGAAATACAACGATGGCGCTATATCTCAGCAGCGCGTGACGTAGTAGTGTCGCCGCCGGCGACGGCCTCCCTTGTTTCCATCAGGTCGTCGATAAGCCTGCGCAGATCACAGGACGACCCGCCTTCCGACACGGCCGCGCGAGCCTTCACTGCGAGCCCCTGCACTCGGCCCCTCG
Source organism: Triticum aestivum (assembly GCF_018294505.1). Taxonomy (NCBI): domain Eukaryota; kingdom Viridiplantae; phylum Streptophyta; class Magnoliopsida; order Poales; family Poaceae; genus Triticum; species Triticum aestivum. The sequence goes on from NC_057806.1 coordinate 637,262,050, forward strand.
CCGTCTCCCCCGTTCCGCCTGGTTCCAAGAACCTCGCCACCGCCCAACGTCACCGCCTTGGCCGGCACCATCTCCTTCTCCTCCTTCGTGCTCCGCGCTCTGCCCCACACCTTCTCGCCGATCTTGGGGACGTCGGTGACCAGCCTCTCCTCGATGAACCGGTCGAACACCAGCGGCCATGTCTGCATCGGCGCGCCGGCCGCCGCCGCCGCCTCCAGCAGCGAGCTCGACCCACAGTGCGCCAGGAACGCCCCCACTGCCAGATGAGCCAGGATCGCGGTCTTCGGGGCCCACGCCCGTCCCACCCCGCCGTTGGGAATAAAGCAATAGGAGGGGGGAGTGGACGTAGGCGGGGACCGAACGGTGGAGATCCAGTGGCTGCAGATGCGTCGAGGACTTGGCGCTTGGATGGATGACGAGGATGCCGATGACGGACGATCTCAAGGCCAGCCAAGGGCTCTGGCGTCAGCCATGGCGGCCCGGACACCGAGGACAAGGGCGCTCTCTTCCCCCACCACCACTTTTCATCGGCGGCCAGATCCAGAATCACGGCACGCGGCGCGTGACGCCGGCGACCGGCGCCCGACCCGGCTGGATCGAGAACGTAGTGGCGCCCCGCGGCTGCACATCAAGCGCCGGGGAGAGAAGGCGGCGGTGCCAGAGCAGGGGAGACGGGACAGCGTGGAGAGAGAAGAAGAAGGGCTCGAGGACGGAGAGGATTGGAAGTGCGGTGGATTTCGGGAAGAGGATTGGTCTGGCTCTCGTCTCAGGATTGGTCCTGGCTTTCCATCCCACGTCCCATGATCGCTGCATCCCACCTCTCTTTTCCAGCCTAACACTCGCACACACGCACATAGTGACTGAAACGCCGGGCCCGCTGCATATTGGCCCACACGTCATCAACATTAAACACGAACCAGCAGCCCACAGCCGATGTCGTGTGAGCGACAAGCGCTCCAGTCCATCGCTCCTTTTACTACAGAAGACGGTCTGTATTTCTCACACGGACGACGCACGCCCGGCACACTGCGCCGCTGGTCCCACGCATTTGCCTGGCCCAGGCGTCATCCACCAAAACCCAAATCCATGGCGTGAGGTAAGACCAATGGCAGGATCTTTGACAGACAGCTGAAAAGTACTGATAACTATACACGGACGCGCATTGGATGAACCAGATTGAACGCGCGAAGCAATTGCTCTGGTTAGGCGGGTACTTTAAGAGGGTTTATATGTTCAAATGGGTGCGTGCATATTTGTGGTTGTGTGCGTATGCATATATTGTACGTGCTTGTGATATCTGCGTATTATTATCATCTCATCAATACATAATTCATTCTCCAGACCAATTACTCTGATGCATCTCTCAACTCTCAAGCTCTTTTCATTTACCCTGTTAGTCTGTTAATCAAGCTGCACGTTCCGGCTGCTAGTCACTAATATTTCTTCAGTTTCGTCACAGATTGGAGAGCATGTAGCGTGTGTCGGCATTTTGTTAGTAGATTTTTGGCCCAAAGCCCAACTAAAATTCTAAAATTCTCTTGGCACATTCATGCACACATATGAATGAAGTGAGTGAGGCTAAAGTTTAGTCTCACCCCGAAAGTTGAGGGAAAGTTGCACCTCTTTATAAGGTGAGCTCTTGACCACTTGTATGAGCATGAGAAGAGAAGACCTACACGCACGCTCCTCCTCCCTCGTCACGACGTGCCGCGCCGCGCCGTGGTTGCGGGATTGAGCCGAGGGCAGAGCTATGCACGTTGTCTATATTTTTGCTGCTCGGGAAAAAATAATGAGTCATTAACTAATAATTAAATTAACAGGCGCGTTAATTAGTGAACCTTTCCGATTCTTTTGGATCGTGACGACTCGGACGTGGGGTTTACTCCCACGACCTGCCCGGCCCGCACTATGTAGTCAGGCGGACGTCTACCCTAGCCGCCACCGCTTCGTATGGTTTCTCACCACCGTTCCAGATCGTTATGCTGCCAAGCAAGTCTTCTCCATCCCTCCTTTTGGCGTGCACCAGGAGAAGGGACAGCAGGCCTCCGGAACCCCGCCTTTCGTGATCCTGGGAGAGGGGCGATCAGATTTTTGAGGAGCGCACTCGCGCGACTGCTGGCAGCGACGACTTCTTCCCCGACCTCGGCAACCTCATCCTCGACGACATGGGCGACAACGTCAACGCCGGCGGTGCTGCTCCCGCTACACCGTATGTGATTCTATCCTTCCTGTTCGAAATCGTGGTAGAATTCATGTTTCTAGTATGTGCCCTAAATGTGATCTGTTCATCTGCTATGGTAGTTCGCATGATTAATTTAATCTCTACTACTGTAGTCATGATTTATCTTCTAATTATTCGAATTAAATCTCGTAGTAACTTGCTCATATTTCCAACAGCGTGAACCGCCAGCCTTGTACACATGCATGGCCTCGTTTTTATTTCTTGCATATAGCTAGCTCGCCGCTATGTAAGCGTTGGTGGGATGGCACGAAACCAAGGTAGACAGGGCTGCTTAGTATGCAATTGGAAAGTACCTGTTGAATGGCGCAGCCGACAGTTCGATCATGAGGTACACTAGGATGTTTGGGCTGACTTGAAACAATCTCAATATAAGAGAAAAAATACCACAGAACTTGAACGTAGCGGCAAAAAATTCTCTGTAACACTTAGTGTGTGTTGCATCTACACAACGTTTCCATGCATATCTTTTGTTTAAAATTGCTAAAATTCAGCTAAAATTTATTTTTGCTAAAATTGCCGCATACTGTGTGTGCACTGTGTGCATGCACGCTAACGTACAATAAGAAATTGTGATGGTTAGTATAAGTGCACAATGTTTGAGGTTCGAATCCCCACCGCGTCACTATTTTATTTTGCCTGCGTCGGTACAGAGGAAAAAAAAAAGCTGAGGAGGCATCATTCAAACTGTTTGACTAGTCAACTCAACAAAATACGAAGTTATACGATGTGACAGTGACCGTATAATCATCACAACTCGTATTTAGTGACCGTATTAACCGTATTCTTAAGTATAGTGATCAAAGTGAACGTACACGACAAGTCCAGTGACCACCAATGCATTTTACTCTTTTTACTTCTCTACCATCTTTCAAGGGGTCGGTTATAGATGTTGTAAGAGTCATTTGTAGTACTTCACTTGCTTTCAACAAAAATTATGCCTGGCATTTCTCATATTAGATTCTCATCATGCTTTCATTTTCAGGGGCTAGGTTATCATCTTCGGTCAAACTGAGAAGTTGACCACTCTAGTTGTGCTTTAAGGCAGACAGCGACGAACCAATGAATTTGCTTACAAGGTACTCCTACCGCTGATAAGCCTATTTTCAAGTACGTGGGAGATAGTGACAACTTCAATAGTCATTCTTGTAACTTTATAAGAGGGACGTGTGTTGCATATGTACACGTTCACTATGCCTGTGTCTATGGTACAAACAAGTCAAAAGTGCTTAACCAATGGAATTCAATCGAAGACTGGCCCTAAAACGGCTCGCGTTAAACTGAATTCAGAGGACGAAACACCCCAAAATGTGGAAACAGAATATTATCCTAGCAAATCAAATTAAGGCGATCCAATCACCGCACATCAATCATCCGGCCACCATCCCTCAACCGCAATAGAGGGCCAGTTCTTTTCGGCGATTCTTCCAGAATCGTCAACCTCCCCAGCTTCTTCCAGAATCACCATTCTATATATTTTTTACAATCCTAGATAATTAGACCTTAACTAGATAGGATTGTAAAAAATATATAAAGTGGCGATTCTAAAAGAAGCTAGGGAGGAGGGCGATTCTGGGAGAATCGTCCAAAAAAACTGGCCCAGACACTTTTATCAAAAAAAACCGCAATAGACACTTCAGTTGTCACATGTCCCAGCCGTTGTACGGTACTCAGAGGAGTACTATCGGCGTGGTGTCCAACCAATTTGAACTGTGGCTGATGGGGTGCTTTATTGTCGGCATTAACTTTGTTGCACAGTTTAATGGACTGATGATAGTATAGATGAGGAGGACAACAAGAACATGTTGTTCAACCTCGGCCGTCACACCTAAGCACGTATGGGCATCTTTAACCCCGGGACCACCGGGACAATTGGTGCTACCGATGCACTAGACCTCGTTGCACGTTAAAAAATGTTTGAAAAATCCAAAAAAAATTAGTGCATTGTCACAATGTCAACTTACATTGTAAAAAAATCAAATTAAAATTCAAAACATTTCACGAGATACAAAAATGACAAATTTGACATCAGTGTGCTAATGGACCAAAACCGAGACCCAACTTGTGTTATGTACTATTCAGTGTCAAATTTGTCATTTTTGTACCTGGAGCAGTGTTTTGAATTTTTGCGACAACATATATTGATGTTGTGTCAATGCACTAATATTTTTTCTAATTTTTTGGAATATTTTTTAATGTGCAACGGGGACCGGTAGCACAAATTACCCCGGTGCACGAGATACATCCCCCCTTCAACCCCAACCCCTAACTATCTACTAATGTCTGATCCTATTTTTTTAAGCTCACGACACTTATAAGATTCATCCATAAATTTAAGGGTTGGACGTGCTTTGTTGTGCCATTGGTGTTGTTGTATTTTCATTAAAAAAAAGTACTCTCTTTGTTTCAAAATATAAGGTGTATTAGTTTTTTAAAAAGTCAAACATATTTAAGTTTGACCAAACTTATAGACAAATATATCAATATCCATAATATCAAACCAGTATCATTAGATTTATCATGAAATGAATTTTCATATTTTACTTATTTGGTATTATGGATGTCGATATTTTTGGCTCTTAAGTTGATCAAAGTTAAAAAAAACTGACTTTTCAAAAAATAACACACCATATATTTGGTAAACAAACGGAGTATTTGATTTGGCGAGTTGGGGAGATGATAGAGTGTTTTTTATTTTTATTCATAATGCAGTGTTTTGGTCACTAGTAGAAAAAGGACCTAATGTGAGACACATTAGTGTCGGTTTGATTTTAGCCCGGTACTAATGGTACCATTAGTGCCGGTTCAAACGGCTATGCATTAATGCCGGTTCGTGTTGAACCTTTAGTACCGGTTCGTGCCACAAACCGGTACTAAAGGGGTGATGGCAGGCTGGCGTCAGGCCGGGGCCCCACGATCACCTTTAGTACCGGTTCGTGTCACAAACCGGTACTAAAGGGCTAACCTTTAGTACCGGTTTGTGCCACGAATCGGTACTAAAGGGGTCTGACCTATAGTACCGGTTTGTGACACAAACCGGCACTATAGGGCAATTTTCAAACTCTACCCCCCCCCCCCCCGGGTGTGTCGCCATTTCAGTTCTGAAAATGATAAAAACTTCAAAAAATAAAATCTTTCAAGAGGTAGTTATATTACTACATCTACTAGTTAGGAAAATTTGAAAACTTAAATTTGGACATGTTTTGCAAAAAGTGTTGGCAAAATGTAAAACGGCTATAACTTTTGCATACGATGTCGGAAAAAAATGTATAATATATCAAAAAAAATTAGCACGAAAATCCACATCCGATGGAGACCGCCTACGGTCTGTTTGCAATTTTTTAGAATCCTCAAATTCCAAAACGAAAAAAAGATATGGTCAAATTTCAGTTTTTTTCAATGTTAGGGATATCGCTTATCGGGAACTTATCGGTCGACCCATGATAAGGGATAAATCGGCCAGTTTATCGGCATATCGACCAATTTATCGCCATATCGGCTGATTTATCGGGCCATTTATCTTATCAGTCAGACAACGGTAAGTGATAAATCGGCCGATTTATCGAAATATCAGAAGATATCTTGAACATTGTTTTTTTAAAAAAAATTGGTTAAATCTGGTCAAACTACTTATTCAAGAAGTATTAATGTTACTACATAATTATTCAAGAATATTGGTGTTACTAAATAATTATTTCAATTTTCTAAATTTTGGTCAAATCTGGTCAAACTATGGTCAAACTATGGTCAAACTATGGTCAAACTTATTCAAGAAATATTAGTGTTACTAAATAATTACTGTTTTTTAGAATAATAGTTTCAAACTCAAACGGTGAAACGTGTGACCTAATGCTCAAGCTAAACTGCTGAGGGTTAATAGGATTGACAGCTTACATTTGTCAGGAAAACAACAAGTGCAGACTTGGAATGTAGGGGGAATAGAACTCCGAAGTTAAGTGTGCTCAGGCTGGGGGAGTGAGAGGATGGGTGACCGGCCAGGAAGTCAGGCGATTTGGAATGGGTGATCCACACTTGAGCAGTTAAGAGAGGTGATTAGAGACTAAATCATCAAATAATTCAGAAAAATTAAAAATCGAAAAAAAATCAGATTTTTTTTCTAAAATTTTCAAAAAAAAGTTCAAAAAAAAACCTTTAGTACCGGATGGTAACACCAACCGGTACTAAAGGACCCCCATACCAGGGCGCGAGCTCACGCCACGTGGTGGCACTTTAGCGCCGGTTCGTACCGAACCGGTACTAAAGGGGGGGGGGCTTTAGTGCCCACCCTTTAGTGCCGGTTATGGAACCGGCACTAAAGGCCCTTACGAACCGGCGCTAAAACTCCGTTTTCTACTAGTGGGTGGGCTATCATCGTGTGATTTTGAGTTATCTATTAATCAACGCATAGTTATGTGCGGAAATTTTCTAGGTCGGTGGCCGCATGTATTATATTGGTGCGACAGTATATATGTTGGCGCTTGTTTTTCTAGGTCATGAGAGGATGCATGGGATTGATATGTTTTTATATGTCGGTTGTGTAGGGTTTCGTAGTAATTTCAAAAAAATTCCTACGCACACGCAAGATCATGGTGATGCATAACAACGAGAGGGGAGAGTGTTGTCTACGTACCCACGCAGACCGACTGCGGAAGCGTTGACACAACGTAGAGGAAGTAGTCGTACGTCTTCACGATCCAACCGATCAAGCACCGAAACTACGGCACCTCCGAGTTCGAGCACATGTTCAGCTCGATGACGATCCCCAGACTCCGATCCAGCAAAGTGTCGGGGAAGAGTTCCGTCAGCACGACGGCGTGGTGACGATCTTGATGTACTACAGCAGCAGGGCTTCGCCTAAACTCCGCTACAGTATTATCGAGGAATATGGTGGCTGGGGGCACCGCACACGGCTAAGGAATAGATCACGTGGATCAACATGTGTGTTTCTGGGGTGCCTCTGCCTCAGTATATAAAGGATTAGAGTGGGGGAGGCTGGCCGGCCACAGGAGGCGCGCCAGGAGAGTCCTACTCCCTCTAGGAGTAGGATCCCCCCCAATCCTAGTTGGAATAGGACTCCTTGAGGGGGGAAAGAGAGAGAGGGGGCCGGCCACCTCTCCTAGTCCTAATAGGACAAGGGAAAGGGGGGAGGCGCACAGCCACCTTGGGCTGCCCCTTTCTCCTTTCCACTAAATCCCACTAAGGCCCATATAGCTCCCGGGGGGGTCCGATAACCTCCCGATACTCCGGTAAAATCCCGATTTCACCCGGAACACTTCCGAGATCCAAACATAGGCTTCCAATATATCAATCTTTACGTCTCGACCATTTCGAGACTCCTCGTCATGTCCGTGATCACATCCGGGACTCCGAACAACCTTCGGTACATCAAAATGCATAAACTCATAATATAACTGTCATCGTAACCTTAAGCGTGCGGACCCTACGGGTTCGAGAACAATGTAGACATGACAGAGACACATCTCCGGTCAATAACCAATAGCGGGACATGGATGCCCATATTGGCTCCTACATATTCTACGAAGATCTTTATCGGTCAGACCGCATAACAACATACGTTGTTCCCTTTGTCATCGGTATGTTACTTGCCCGAGATTCGATCGTCGGTATCCAATACCTAGTTCAATCTCGTTACCGGCAAGTCTCTTTACTCGCTCCGTAATACATCATCTCACAACTAACATATTAGTTGTAATGCTTGCAAGGCTTATGTGATGTGCTTTACCGAGAGGGCCCAGAGATACCTCTCCGACAATCGGAGTGACAAATCGTAATCTCAAAATACGCCAACCCAACATGTACCTTTGGAGACACCTGTAGTACTCCTTTATAATCACCCAGTTACGTTGTGACGTTTGGTAGTACCCAAAGTGTTCCTCCGGTAAACGGGAGTTGCATAATCTCATAGTTATAGGAACATGTATAAGTCATGAAGAAAGCAATAGCAACATACTAAACGATCGGGTGCTAAGCTAATGGAATGGGTCATGTCAATCAGATCATTCAACTAATGATGTGACCTCGTTAATCAAATAACAACACTTTGTTCATGGTCAGGAAACATAACCATCTTTGATTAACGAGCTAGTCAAGTAGAGGCATACTAGTGACACTAAGTTTGTCTATGTATTCACACATGTATTATGTTTCCGGTTAATACAATTCTAGCATGAATAATAAGCATTTATCATGATATAAGGAAATAAATAATAACTTTATTATTGCCTCTAGGGCATATTTCCTTCAGTCTCCCACTTGCACTAGAGTCAATAATCTAGATTACACTGTAATGATTCTAACACCCATGGAGCCTTGGTGCTGATCATGTTTTGCTCGTGGAAGAGGCTTAGTCAACGGGTCTGCAACATTCAGATTCGTATGTATCTTGCAAATCTCTATGTCTCCCACCTGGACTAGATCCCGGATGGAGTTGAAGCGTCTCTTGATGTGCTTGGTCCTTTTGTGAAATCTGAATTCCTTCGCCAAGGCAATTGCACCAGTATTGTCACAAAAGATTTTCATTGGACCCGATGCACTAGGTATGACACCTAGATCGGATATGAACTCCTTCATCCAGACTCCTTCGTTCGCTGCTTCCGAAGCAGCTATGTACTCCGCTTCACATGTAGATCCCGCTACGACGCTTTGTTTAGAACTGCACCAACTGACAGCTCCACCGTTTAATGTAAACACGTATCTGGTTTGCGATTTAGAATCGTCCGGATCAGTGTCAAAGCTTGCATCAACGTAACCTTTTACGGTGAGCTCTTTGTCACCTCCATATACGAGAAACATATCCTTAGTCCTTTTCAGGTATTTCAGGATGTTCTTGACCGCTGTCCAGTGATCCACTCCTAGATTACTTTGGTACCTCCCTGCTAAACTTATAGCAAGGCACACATCAGGTCTGGTACACAGCATTGCATACATGATAGAGCCTATGGCTGAAGCATAGGGAACATCTTTCATTTTCTCTCTATCTTCTGCAGTGGTCGGGCATTGAGTCTTACTCAACTTCACACCTTGTAACACAGGCAAGAACCCTTTCTTTGCTTGATCCATTTTGAACTTCTTCAAAACTTTGTCAAGGTATGTGCTTTGTGAAAGTCCAATTAAGCGTCTTGATCTATCTCTGTAGATCTTAATGCCTAATATGTAAGCAGCTTCACCGAGGTCTTTCATTGAAAAACTCTTATTCAAGTATCCCTTTATGCTATCCAGAAATTCTATATCATTTCCAATTAGTAATATGTCATCCACATATAATATCAGAAATGCTACAGAGCTCCCACTCACTTTCTTGTAAATACAGGCTTCTCCGAAAGTCTGTATAAAACCAAATGCTTTGATCACACTATCAAAGCGTTTATTCCAACTCCGAGAGGCTTGCACCAGTCCATAAATGGATCGCTGGAGCTTGCACACTTTGTTAGCTCCCTTTGGATCGACAAAACCTTCCGGTTGCATCATATACAACTCTTCTTCCAGAAATCCATTCAGGAATGCAGTTTTGACATCCATCTGCCAAATTTCATAATCATAAAATGCGGCAATCGCTAACATGATTCGGACAGACTTAAGCATCGCTACAGGTGAGAAAGTCTCATCGTAGTCAACCCCTTGAACTTGTCGAAAACCTTTCGCGACAAGTCGAGCTTTGTAGACAGTAACATTACCATCAGCGTCAGTCTTCTTCTTGAAGATCCATTTATTCTCAATTGCTTGCCGATCATCGGGCAAGTCAACCAAAGTCCATACTTTGTTCTCATACATGGATCCCATCTCAGATTTCATGGCTTCAAGCCACTTTGCGGAATCTGGGCTCACCATCGCTTCTTCATAGTTCGTAGGTTCATCATGATCTAGTAGCATGACTTCCAGAACAGGATTACCGTACCACTCTGGTGCGGATCTTACTCTGGTTGATCTACGAGGTTCAGTAGTATCTTGATCTGAAGTTTCATGATCATTATCATTAGCTTCCTCACTAACTGGTGTAGGTGTCACTGAAACAGTTTTCTGTGATGTACTACTTTCCAGTAAGGGAGCAGGTACAGTTACCTCGTCAAGTTCTACTTTCCTCCCACTCACTTCTTTCGAGAGAAACTCCTTCTCTAGAAAGGATCCATTCTTAGCAACGAATGTCTTGCCTTCGGATCTGTGATAGAAGGTGTACCCAACAGTCTCCTTTGGGTATCCTATGAAGACACATTTCTCCGATTTGGGTTCGAGCTTATCAGGTTGAAGCTTTTTCACATAAGCATCGCAGCCCCAAACTTTAAGAAACGACAACTTTGGTTTCTTGCCAAACCATAGTTCATAAGGTGTCGTCTCAACGGATTTTGATGGTGCCCTATTTAACGTGAATGCGGCCGTCTCTAAAGCATAACCCCAAAACGATAGCGGTAAATCTGTAAGAGACATCATAGATCGCACCATATCTAGTAAAGTACGATTACGACGTTCGGACACACCATTACGCTGTGGTGTTCCGGGTGGCGTGAGTTGCGAAACTATTCCACAGTTTTTCAAATGTACACCAAACTCGTAACTCAAATATTCTCCTCCACGATCAGATCGTAGAAACTTTATTTTCTTGTTACGATGATTTTCAACTTCACTCTGAAATTCTTTGAACTTTTCAAATGTTTCAGACTTATGTTTCATTAAGTAGATATACCCATATCTGCTTAAATCATCTGTGAAGGTGAGAAAATAACGATATCCGCCACGAGCCTCAATATTCATCGGACCACATACATCGGTATGTATGATTTCCAACAAATCTGTTGCTCTCTCCATAGTACCGGAGAACGGTGTTTTAGTCATCTTGCCCATGAGGCACGGTTCGCAAGTACCAAGTGATTCATAATCAAGTGGTTCCAAAAGTCCATCAGTATGGAGTTTCTTCATGCGCTTTACACCGATATGACCTAAACGACAGTGCCACAAATAAGTTGCACTTTCATTATCAACTCTGCATCTTTTGGCTTCAACATTATGAATATGTGTATTACTACTATCGAGATTCAATAAGAATAGACCACTCTTCAAGGGTGCATGACCATAAAAGATATTACTCATATAAATAGAACAACCATTATTCTCTGATTTAAATGAATAACCGTCTCGCATCAAACAAGATCCAGATATAATGTTCATGCTCAACGCTGGCACCAAATAACAATTATTTAGGTCTAATATTAATCCCGAAGGTAGATGTAGAGGTAGCGTGCCGACCGCGATCACATCGACTTTGGAACCGTTTCCCACGCACATCGTCACCTCGTCCTTTGCCAGTGCCCGCTTATTCCGTAGTCCCTGTTTCGAGTTGCAAATATTAGCAACAGAACCAGTATCAAATACCCAGGTGCTACTGCGAGCTCTAGTAAGGTACACATCAATAACATGTATATCACATATACCTTTGTTCACCTTGCCATCCTTCTTATCCGCCAAATACTTGGGGCAGTTCCGCTTCCAGTGACCAGTCTGCTTGCAGTAGAAGCACTCAGTTTCAGGCTTAGGTCCAGACTTGGGTTTCTTCTCTTGAGTAGCAACTTGCTTGCCGTTCTTCTTGAAGTTCCCCTTCTTCTTCCCTTTGCCCTTTTTCTTGAAACTAGTGGTCTTGTTAACCATCAACACTTGATGCTCCTTCTTGATTTCTACCTCCGCAGCTTTCAGCATTGCGAAGAGCTCGGGAATAGTCTTGTTCATCCCTTGCATATTATAGTTCATCACGAAGCTCTTGTAGCTTGGTGGCAGTGATTGGAGAATTCTGTCAATGACGCAATCATCCGGAAGATTAACTCCCAATTGAATCAAGTGATTATTATACCCAGACATTTTGAGTATATGCTCACTGACAGAACTGTTCTCCTCCATCTTGCAGCTATAGAACTTATTGGAGACTTCATATCTCTCAATCCGGGCATTTGCTTGAAATATTAACTTCAACTCCTGGAACATCTCATATGCTCCATGACGTTCAAAACGTCGTTGAAGTCCCGATTCTAAGCCGTAAAGCATGGCACACTGAACTATCGAGTAGTCATCAGCTTTGCTCTGCCAGACGTTCATAACATCTGGTGTTGCTCCAGCAGCAGGCCTGGCACCCAGCGGTGCTTCCAGGACGTAATTCTTCTGAGCAGCAATGAGGATAATCCTCAAGTTACGGACCCAGTCCGTATAATTGCTACCATCATCTTTCAACTTTGCTTTCTCAAGGAACGCATTAAAATTCAACGGAACAACAGCACGAGCCATCTATCTACAATCAACATAAACAAGCAAGATACTATCAGGTACTAAGTTCATGATAAGTTTAAGTTCAATTAATCAAATTACTTAAGAACTCCCACTTAGATAGACATCCCTCTAATCTTCTAAGTGATTACGTGATCCAAATCAACTAAACCATAACCGATCATCACGTGAGATGGAGTAGTTTTCAATGGTGAACATCGTTATGTTGATCATATCTACTATATGATTCACGCTCGACCTTTCGGTCTCCGTGTTCCGAGGCCATATCTGCATATGCTAGGCTCGTCAAGTTTAACCTGAGTATTCTGCGTGTGCAAAACTGGCTTGCACCCGTTGTAGATGGACGTAGAGCTTATCACACCCGATCATCACGTGGTGTCTGGGCACGACGAACTTTGGCAACGGTGCATACTCAGGGAGAACACTTCTTGATAATTTAGTGAGAGATCATCTTATAATGCTACCGTCAATCAAAGCAAGATAAGATGCATAAAAAGATAAACATCACATGCAATCAATATAAGTGATATGATATGGCCATCATCATCTTGTGCTTGTGATCTCCATCTCCGAAGCACCGTCATGATCACCATCGTCACCGGCGCGACACCTTGATCTCCATCGTAGCATCGTTGTCGTCTCGCCAATCTTATGCTTCCACGACTATCACTACCGTTTAGTAATAAAGTAAAGCATTACATCGCGATTGCATTGCATACAATAAAGCGACAACCATATGGCTCCTGCCAGTTGCCGATAACTCGGTTACAAAACATGATCATCTCATACAATAAAATTCAGCATCATGCCTTGACCATATCACATCACAACATGCCCTGCAAAAACAAGTTAGACGTCCTCTACTTTGTTGTTGCAAGTTTTACGTGGCTGCTACGGGCTTAAGCAAGAACCAATCTCACCTACGCATCAAAACCACAACGATAGTTTGTCAAATAGACTCCGTTTTAACCTTCGCAAGGACCGGGCGTAGCCACACTTGGTTCAACTAAAGTTGGAGAGACAGTCGCCCGCAAGCCACCTATGTGCAAAGCACGTCGGGGGAACCGGTCTCGCGTAAGCGTACACGTAATGTTGGTCCGGGTCGTCTCGTCCAACAATGCCGCCGAACCAAAGTATGACATGCTGGTAGGCAGTATGACTTATATCGCCCACAACTCACTTGTGTTCTACTCGTGCATATAACATCAACATAAATAACCTAGGCTCGGATGCCACTGTTGGGTTTCGTAGTAATTTCAAAAAAATTCCTACGCACACGCAAGATCATGTGATGCATAGCAACGAGAGGGGAGAGTGTTGTCTACGTACCCACGCAGACCGACTGCGGAAGCGTTGACACAACGTAGAGGAAGTAGTCGTACGTCTTCACGATCCAACCGATCAAGCACCGAAACTACGACACCTCCGAGTTCGAGCACACGTTCAGCTCGATGACGATCCCCGGACTCCGATCCAGCAAAGTGTCGGGGAAGAGTTCCGTCAGCACGACGGCGTGGTGACGATCTTGATGTACTACAGCAGCAGGGCTTCGCCTAAACTCCGCTACAGTATTATCGAGGACTATGGTGGCTGGGGGCGCCGCACACGGCTAAGGAATAGATCACGTGGATCAACTTGTGTGTTCTTTGGGGTGCCCTGCCTCTGTATATAAAGGACTAGAGGGGGGAGGCTGGCCGGCCAAGGGAGGGCGCGCCAGGAGAGTCCTACTCCCTCTGGGAGTAGGATTCCCCCCCCCCCCAATCCTAGTTGGAATAGGATTCCTTGAGGGGGGAAAGAGAGAGAGGGGGCCGGCCACCTCTCCTAGTCCTAATAGGACTAGGGGAAGGGGGGAGGCGCACAGCCACCTTGGGCTGCCCCTTTCTCCTTTCCACTAAAGCCCACTAAGGCCCATATAGCTCCCGGGGGGTTCCGGTAACCTCCCGGTACTCCGGTAAAATCCCGATTTCACCCGGAACACTTCCGATATCCAAACATAGGCTTCCAATATATCAATCTTTATGTCTCGACCATTTCGAGACTCCTCGTCATGTCCGTGATCACATCCGGGACTCCGAACAACCTTCGGTACATCAAAATGCATAAACTCATAATATAACTGTCATCGTAACCTTAAGCGTGCGGACCCTACGGGTTCGAGAACAATGTAGACATGACCGAGACACGTCTCCGGTCAATAACCAATAGCGGGACCTGGATGCCCATATTGGCTCCTACATATTCTACGAAGATCTTTATCGGTCAGACCGCATAACAACATACGTTGTTCCCTTTGTCATCGGTATGTTACTTGCCCGAGATTCGATCGTCGGTATCCAATACCTAGTTCAATCTCGTTACCGGCAAGTCTCTTTACTCGTTCCGTAATACATCATCTCACAACTAACATATTAGTTGTAATGCTTGCAAGGCTTATGTGATGTGCATTACCGAGAGGGCCCAGAGATACCTCTCCGACAATCGGAGTGACAAATCCTAATCTCGAAATACGCCAACCCAACATGTACCTTTGGAGACACCTGTAGTACTCCTTTATAATTACCCAGTTACGTTGTGACGTTTGGTAGTACCCAAAGTGTTCCTCCGGTAAACGGGAGTTGCATAATCTCATAGTTATAGGAACATGTATAAGTCGTGAAGAAAGCAATAGCAACATACTAAACGATCGGGTGCTAAGCTAATGGAATGGGTCATGTCAATCAGATCATTCAACTAATGATGTGACCTCGTTAATCAAATAACAACACTTTGTTCATGGTCGGGAAACATAACCATCTTTGATTAACGAGCTAGTCAAGTAGAGGCATACTAGTGACACTAAGTTTGTCTATGTATTCACACATGTATTATGTTTCCGGTTAATACAATTCTAGCATGAATAATAAACATTTACCATGATATAAGGAAATAAATAATAACTTTATTATTGCCTCTAGGGCATATTTCCTTCAGGTTGCTGCCTATTGATTTGAAAAATCGTTGACCCGATCAAAATTGTGAAGAAAACTTAAAATTGAATACATTGATCCAATAGGAAAGCTCCGAAATTAGGGAGCATATGAATTAAAAGAATTAAATGAGAGAGCTCCTTACAAAATTTTTAACCAGTCAAAATCGGGTGACCCAATTTTAAATTGGAGACCTTATTTGATTATGAGGCCTTAAAAATTAGGTAGCATGGTGTATTTATTAAAAGGGTTGGGCGCGCTTTATTGTGCCGTTTGTATTGTTGGGATTTCATAACGATAGAAATTGGTTTAAAGCATGGGGTAGATACTGAAGTGTGTTATCTTTTTTATAGTGTTTTTTTAGCAGTGTGATTCTGTCATCTGCTAATCAACCCATACATGGGAAAGTTTGTAGGTGCATGTAATATATTAGTACTACCATGCATGTTTTGGCGCTTGTTAGGTGGTGAGAGGGTGTATGGACTGATGTGTTTTGAGGTTGTATATTAATTTGAGAAGTTGTTTCAAAATTGTGAATCAAATCAAAAATTGAATACCTCCACTAAATGAGAGTTAGAATGTATTTTGATCGGGTCAACGATTCATTGACACTAGAGTTAGAATCCGCATATGTCGTTGTCGTCCCACACATGGTGCCCCTTGAGCTTCATACAAAATGTATATGCATGAATGACATGCCATCGGTCCTGTAATACATCACAACAGTGCATGCAAACTATACAACATTAGAGCAATATTGAGTGAATGAATGAATTAACAAATATGTAGAATAAGAAGAATCAGTACTTGCGTTCTCGATGGTTGACGAGCTCAATGGCCACATTGTCTCCACTCGGTGAATCGCACCACAAAACTTCATGACAGAGTTGCATATGATGTACCATTGATGCGATATTCACATTGTGTTCATGGATGACGTGCATGCCCTAGGGCACAAAACTCTTTTGCTCATGAAATGAAGCATGTACGCGCCGCCAAAAGGTCGAGCTCCTTTGGCTCATGCTTACAAAGTCTGCAGATACAACAGACCACACATCGCACATCAACTCATCTTCCATGACTGAGTACCCCATCATCAAATTACTCTAGAAAACAACAAAGAAATTAATGGCATTTGATCAAACACCTGTCGGGTGTGATGTCTGCCGTCGACAAGAAAGCGGAGGGTACATGGCTGCGGAAGGATCCTGTGTGGACGATAGTGTACTCCAAGGCGGGCGTGCGTGTGGGTGGGTGATACGTCTCCAACGTATCTATAATTTTTGATTGTTCCATGCTATATTATATTCTGTTTTGGACATTATTGGGCTTTATTATACACTTTTATATTATTTTTGGGACTAACCTATTAACCGGAGGCCCAGCCCAGAATTGTTGTTTTTGCCTATTTTAGGATTTCGCATAAAAAGAATAGCAAACGGAGTCCATGCGGAATGAAACCTTCGGGAACGTGATTTTCGGAACGAACATGATCCAGATGATTTGGACCCTACATCAAGAAATCAACGAGGAAGGCACAAGGTAGGGAGCGCGCCTACCCCCCCCTCCCCAGGCGTGCCCTCCATCCTCGTGGGCCCCCTGTTGCTTCACCAACATACTCCTTCCTCCTATATATACCTACGTAACCCCAAACTACCAGATACGGAGCCAAAACCCTAATTCCACCGCCGTAACTTTTCTGTATCCATGAGATCCCATCTTGGGGCCTTTTCCGGAGCTCCGCCGGAGGGGGCATCAATCATGGAGGGCTTCTACATCAACACCATAGCCCCTCCGATGAAGTGTGTGTAGTTTACTTCAGATCTACGGGTCCATAGTTATTAGCTAGATGGCTTCTTCTCTCTTTTTGGATCTTAATACAAAGTTCTCCCTCTCTCTTGTGAAGATCTATTCGATGTAATCTTCTTTTGCGGTGTGTTTGTTGAGACCGATGAAGTGTGGGTTTATGATCAAGTTTATCTATGAACAATATTTCAATCTTCTTTGAATTCTTTTATGTATGATTGGTTATCTTTGCAAGTCTCTTTGAATTATCAGTTTCGTTTGGCCTACTAAATTGATCTTTCTTGCAATGGGAGAAGTGCTTAGCTTTGGGTTCAATCTTGCGGTGTCCTTTCCCAGTGACAGTAGGGGCAGCAAGGCACGTATTGTATTGTTGCCATCGAGGATAATAAGATGGGGTTTATATCATATTGCATGAGTTTATCCCTCTACATCATGTCATCTTGCTTAAAGCGTTACTCTGTTCTATTGAACTTAATACTCTAGATGCATGCTGGATAGCGGTCGATGTGTGGAGTAATAGTAGTAGATGCAGGCAGGAGTCGGTCTACTTGTCTCGGACGTGATGCCTATATACATAATCATACCTAGATATTCTCATAAGTATGCTCAATTCTGTCAATTGCTCAATAGTAATTTATTCATCCACCGTAAATACTTATACTTTTGAGAGAATCCACTAGTGAAACCTATGGCCCCCGGGTCTATCTTCCATCATATTAATCTTCCAATACTTAGTTATTTCCTTTGCCATTTATTTTACTTTGCATCTTTTATTTCTTTTTATCATAAAAAATACCAAAAATATTATCCTATCATATCTATCAGATCTCACTCTTGTAAGTGACCGTGTAGGGATTGACAACCCCTTACCGCGTTGGTTGCGAGGATTTATTTGTTTGTGTAGGTGCGAGGGATTCGTGCGCAACCTCCTACTGGATTGATACCTTGATTCTCAAAAAACTGAGGGAAATACTTACGCTACTTTGCTGCATCACCCTTTTCTCTTTAAGGGAAAACCAACGCAGTGCTCAAGAGGTAGTAGTGGGTTGCGTACATCTGAGGATGCCTGGACGGTGGCCGGAGAGGTACAACATCGGCAACGGACAAGGAGAGTGCGGATGCAAAACAAGAAGGGGGTGCAAGAAAAATGGACCGGGAGGGGAATTTGGGCGGGTCGGAGACGTCGGAGTCCTATGTGACGGCGGTTCAGACTCCCATAAAGAATAACATATACAATACTTATATTCAAACTATGTTTATGGAATAGATGTCTGGTTTGGTCGTTTATATTTTCGAGCATCAAATTCATTGATACAAAAATCACTCTTTGGATGTGATGAGACTCCGGTGAGGCCATATTCTTTCCTTGAAAAAACCAGTAAAAAACTAAGTAAAAATTGTTTCAAGACACTTTTAGCTATGAAACATTTTAATCCATGAGCTTGTGAGGAATGCAAGTTCGTCGTCGACATCTGTTTGGCCTTTGTCCGAATCACATGTTTTCTTTGCAAAACCTCTGAAGGCACAAGAATTTACATGGCCGTTTGGGTGTTCCTCTTGGGTCGGTGGCGCAAACATGGGGTGTCAGCAAGCAGGAGATTATCCTAAAAAAGAAAAATATATTGCCCTAAAATAGATTATCCTGTAGCAAGCTAATTAAGGCCAATCAATTTTTTTTATTAGGAGGTCAAACGCGCAAACATAGCGAGCCACGCGAGGAGAATATCATCCCAGCAAAGCGAATCAACCTGTGGTTGAGTTGGTTAGGTGGACAGTGATATCCGCAACCCACCAGGGTTCAAATCCCGGTGCTCGCATTATTCCTGGATTTATTTCAGGATTTCCGGCGATGCGCTTTCAGTGGGAGGAGACGTTTCCGTCAACGACAAGGCGCCTACGGTGACTTCGTAAATCTCAAGATGGTATGCCGGCTTAGTCTTTTAGAGGTGCTCATAGGGGTAGGGTGTGCGTGTGTGCGTTCATATGGATGAGTGTATGCGCGTGTATATGAGCGCTTGTGTCTGTACTGATGCTCAAAAAAAATCATTCCAGCAAAGCTAATCTTTTTAGTACTTCCAGCAAGCTAACCTTCGTCAAGAAAAAGAAAAAGGAAATCAAGTCAAATCAATGACCGTTCATCCATCCATCCATCCGCCGCCTAGCCGGACGGGTCGCTTCTTCCGGCCGTCCAAGCAACGAACTGGTTGTAGGTTGGCAGGTATGAGGTATCATGTGGCATACACTGATTGATGGGCTGCGCCACGTCGAGTCGCTGTGGATGTAGGTAGACGGGAGGCTGGTCAGACAAAGTGAATGCACGGAGAATTCTAGAGCGAAGGCAGAGAGGTTTTCTGGGTGAGTTCGACGTGTTGGAGTTCGACGTAACAGACATCCGGACTTGTTTGAAGACACTTTTAGTTACGAAACAATTTAATCCATGAGCTTGTGAGCAATGCAAGTTTGTTATGTTTTCCCTTTTTGTGGGATACATTTATTTCATCACTCATAAAAAAAGAGAATAAGTTTGTTGTGGTTCAAATTCGTCGAAGTCACTTTTGCCTTGTCCGAATCACACGTTTTCTCCGCAAAACCTCTGAAGCCACAGGAATTTACGCAAATGAGGTCTTTCTCTTGGGTCGGTCCAACGCCGGGACGCGCAAACATCACGCCGTACTCAAAGGAGGATATTATTCTAGCACCGACTACTAAAATAGGATCATCATCCTGCCCTAAAAAAATTTATCCTGGCAGGCTAATTAGGGCGAAGCAAGGTTTATATTAAGGGGTTCTAAAAGAAGGTTTGTATTAAGGGAGGTCAAACACGCGGACACGGCGACCAGCGCAAGGGGAATACGAATACGACCCCGGCAAAGAAAGGCAATTACCTCCCCCTTTCATAATTTGCTCCCCCCCTCCCTCCCCCGAGAATGACAGGTGAGGCCCGGGACCGCCCGTCATTGAGACAATGGGTGGCAAATTGTGAAAAGGAGAAGTAAGGGGTGGTAAATTATCAAATCGCCCACAAAGAAATCAAGGCGAATCGACGACCGTGCGCGCATCCATCCGTCCGTCGCTCGGTCGCCCTCCAGCCGTCCAATTCCAAGCAACGACCCAACTGGCTGTAGGTTGGCAGGCAGTAGCAGTATCTCCGTGGCGTACGTTCCTCGATGGACCGCACCCAGCCGCGCAGACAGACCCGCGACACGTCGGCGTACACCGGACGCTGACCGGATACGACCAGCGGGCTCGACGAACCCGGCGCGATCGCTCCAAGTGGATGCATCCCGATTTCCCGATCCATCCAGGTCCAGCCAACGCTACCAGTGTGGCCTCGTCACCACGTGGTCGTCGCGGGCGCCTCCACCGGGCCAGATCCGCCACCGTGTGTGAGCAAGTCACCACGGAGCTACCCCTCAAAAAAAAAAAAGTCACCACGGAGCTGGGGGTTAGCGGGCCGAGGAATAAATAGAGGACCGGGCATCCCGGCCGGCGGCGACAACCGCACCGCACCGCGCCCACAGACGCACGCCACGCCACTCAGCGCCTCGGCAACACCGCGTCCCTGCTCGCGCCTCGGCCGCCCGGCTGGTGGGGATCGACCCGTCCGCCGCCGCCGGAGATCGCTGCTGGCGAGGGCCTGAAGAGGGGGCGGGGATTTGATTTGCGATTTCGGTTCGTGCGGCTGCGGCGATGGGGGTGCTGTCGCGGCCGGAGGAGGTGCCGGCGCTGCTCAGGCTCAAGCTGGCGGCGGGGCGGATCAGGCGCCAGATCCCGCCCCAGGAGCACTGGGCCTTCGCCTACGACATGCTCCAGCGGGTCTCCCGCAGCTTCGCGCTCGTCATCCAGCAGCTCGGCCCAGAGCTCCGCAATGCCGTAATTCCCCCTTCCCCTTCCCCTCCGGATCCCATCCGGTCGGACCGCTTCATACAGTAGATTTGATTCGGGCGACTCTCTGAAACGCGCACGGCCGCTGACGCTGCTCTGGTTCCCACTCTGCAGGTGTGCGTCTTCTACCTCGTGCTCCGGGCCCTGGACACCGTCGGTCAGCACCCTCACTCCTGCTGCTCGCTATGTTTGTTTGAATTCGTTTTGCCGCGTTTGATGGAATCTTTTGGGCCAAGTTCATCGCTGCCTTCCTTTTTACTAGTACGGTAGTACCAACCACCGTTTGCTCACTGCGATTACTATAACTGCAGAGGACGACACCGCCATCCCTAACGAGGTCAAGCTGCCCATCCTTCGGGACTTCTACCGCCACATCTACAACCCGGACTGGCTTTTTTCATGTATGATCGGATCTCTCTCTCTCTCTCTCTCTCTCTCTCTCTCTCTCTCTCTCTCTCTAAGAGCAAGCTGTCCTTGTGCTCAATTATGCTATTCTTCTTGTTGATCTTATCATGTATGTACTTTGGCCTTCAGGTGGAGCAAACGACTACAGAGTGCTCATGGATAATTTTAGACAAGTCTCCACCGCTTTCCTGGAGCTAGGCGAAGGGTAATAATTCCTGTTCCTCAGCTTCAGAGCGATCCAAATCATTTTCTGTACTACTTTCCTAGTAGTAGTTCCCAGTATGCGGTTGGGAACTTGTGCTTTCGTACGAATTGTTGTTTTGTCAAAGTCCTTGGGGGACACATCAATCATTTAGTCAGCACTGATAGTATCACTTTTATAAAAGTATAATATAAACGCAAGACTTCTTTAAATATGGGGCTTTTATTGGCTATTATTAGTGCCCACCAATGAAATTGTTATGTCATAGCCAGGTTTGTACGGGTGAAGTAGAGAAAAGACGAAGTAAAATGCTCATAGTTACACTTACAGGAGAACCAGACAAAGAACTGAACAGTCGGATGTACTTGTATGCTCTGAAGGTTTTCTTTATTGTTCTCAGAATCATAAGCACTAGAGCTTATGCCAACTTTTGCTTGCTTTGTGTTGAGTATTTCTTCCAGGTGGTATAAATGACACACCCTCTCATGTTTTATTATCTGCATGCCATTTGTGCAGTGGCACTTTAATTTGTGAAGCCATATTTAGAGAAGACATTTTACTACACTAGACACGTTTTGCCATCTAGCAGATGTTTATATGCAAGAAAGCAAATGTTACATATCTACTGTCCGTTTTCAGAACCAGGCTATTAAAGTCATCGTACTAGTACTTCACATTATTGCAAATGAAGCTTTCTTTTCCGCGTTTGTTTTTTCATCAGACACAGTTCGTTCATTAAGTGCAGGTAAGTTCTTTTGAAACTTGCAGAATATAATTATCTCTGTTTTGTTTTCAGATACCAAAAGGCTATTGAAGAAATCACTAGGCGAATGGGAGCAGGAATGGCTAAATTTATATGCACGGAGGTCTGTTAATCTAGATCACCCAATATATTCAAGCTTTTTTTTTCTTGCAGTCAAATTTATCAATGCTTTCCTTTACGTAATGTTTGGTCACTCTATCAAATTTCTGTTGTTGGTTTGTCATAGCAATCTGTTAAATGTTTGGTTACTCTACTCTACGTAAGGAAGATGGTTGGGGGCATTGTGGCATAGATAAATGCCCTGTTCAAGAATTCACCCGATTAACCAGTTAACTTGCCGATTAATCCCTACTCATAGGGTCACCGAGTAGCCAATAAACTGATAAATCGTCCGATTAATTGATTAAATGGACGATTAACTTGCCGATTAGCCTATTAATCCCCTACTAACCAGCCAACCGAGCAGTTACCAGTTAACGATTTCCTCAACAATAAATGTAGCTGTCACATTAATAATGAAAAACACTTTGCCATGACTTTCTGATGTACCACAAGAACTTTGATACAGCTAAACTTTCCCTTGGTGACTTGTGGTCAACAGAAAATATGCCACACGATTATCTCGATCTGGACGACTAAAAAGCTACTCCTTCCGTAAAACGTGACTTGATACATCCGTATTTAGACAAATCTAAGACATGAATTTTGGGACGAGGGAGTATTTGATATCATATTTTCTTTGGGTGTTGAGATCCGTGAATAGAAGTGATACATGTTTAACTTGCTTCTGGTTATTAATTTATTTATTAAGTTTGATATTGTTATTTGTTTGAATTAATTTGGAACAACTTTATTTTGTAGGTTGAAACCATTGATGACTATGATGAGTACTGCCACTATGTAGCAGGGCTAGTAGGCTATGGACTTTCTAGGCTCTTTCATGCTACTGGCACAGAAGATTTGGCTCCGGATCATCTTTCAAATTCAATGGGTTTATTTCTACAGGTAGGTTTAGTTCAATCAAATTTCTGTACTTGAACTATCATGACAAAATAAGAACTTGTTTTTTACATTTAACTCTGTAACTAATGTTGGACTTCCACCTGCAGAAAACCAATATAATAAGGGATTATTTGGAGGACATAAATGAGATACCAAGGTGCCGTATGTTCTGGCCTCGGGAAATATGGAGTAAATATGTTGATAAACTTGAGGTACATCAACCCATCAAATAAGGGAATTGCATATGAATCATATTGTAAAATATTTGGTTGAACAGTTAATAATGAAATCTAAATGTCCAATCCAATCCTTTTACCTTTGTTAAAAAGTCTACACTCATCCCTTCATCACATTTTTTTGTTGAAGTAGCACCCGCATTTTTGTGCTCCACAATAATGCTTTTTTGTTTTGGGATATAAATCAGGATTTAAAATATGAGGAAAATTCAGAAAAGGCCGTGCAGTGCTTGAATGATATGGTGACCAATGCTTTGATCCATGCCCAAGATTGCCTTCAATACATGTCAGCATTGAAGGACAATTCCAATTTTCGATTTTGTGCAATACCTCAGGTACACTAGTGCTAGTTTCTCCTGTTACAATCTTCAGTTAAAATGTCCTGTTAGAGTTTCACTGTCTATCAGGACTAAATAATGTCTTTGCAAAACACTGCCTAACAATCTAGTGGTACATAACTGAAACTTGCTCATAGCTCAGAATAGATTTATGGTACTAGCCATGATTTATGATAATTGAGTCTTTATTATTTTGGTTCCTGGATGTAATTGGTGTTGGTAGGTGCCAAGGATTAAAGATAGGCATACCATGTATCATGTTTGTAATTGACGTATTACATTCTGTGGCAATCAGTAATGATATGTTTTATCCATGGGCACAAGGTTGTAACTTAAGGATTGATCTATACCAGCACACAATTTTCTTTCAGACCTGTTCTGCTTCCCTTTTTGTATACATACTCAACATTTGTACCGTTGCTAGTGGAAGTAGTTGCTACTCAAGCTAGTTTTCAGCAATAATAACATAAGCCTTATGAAACGAAACACTAGCTATTTTGCAATGTTAATATCTTCCATTGTGTGTCATGGCTGATTGGCCTTCTAAGTATTGAATTGGAGATATGTGATATTTTGCTCTTGTTTTTACCATCTTCATCAAAGTTCAATAGCATTCCTAGACCCTAGTTATACAGTGGTGGGTGCTATGATTTGACTTGCCTTTTTTTGTTGAAGTATGGATCTTCCATCTAATCTTGAAACAACTTTATTTACCACATATTTTTCAACTGTTTGTCTTTTCAGATAATGGCAATTGGGACCTGTGCTATTTGCTACAATAATGTGAAAGTCTTTAGAGGAGTTGTTAAGATGAGGCGTGGTAAGACATATTTAGTTCAAGTTGACAAGCTGTACTAGCCTGCAATTAACCAGAAAATACCCGTTTGATCACCTCTTTACACTATGTTTAGGAATTTAATGTGGATAAATTATGCAGTACTCTACTTCTTTATATCACATTTGTACATATGGTTGTTGTATGATTAGGAATCAACACGACAAATCACATCATGGAGTGCTTCAATGTTCCTTGGCATCAGAAAATACAATTGCTACCTTTTAGTTTAATTTGTAGTCTAATTTTATATTATTTCCCAAAGTATCATAGGATCCACCTTAGGCATTATGATTTAGTAGTTAAATTATGACCATTCTTATTTTGTGTGTGGGTGGGTGGGTGGGTGGGGGTGATCAACACAAAGTGACTCGCGGTTGTGCGTTCTTCTTGGATAGATGAGTTGACATTTGAGTAGAAGAACCTCAGTTTCCGTAATCAGATAAGAAGAAGCAAACTATAGTTTGCTTTTCTGCTTTTCTTGTTGTGCTCTTTCTGCCAAGACTGTTATTATTCTTTTAACCAACGGCTACCTATGTTTAGTGTATTGAATAATTTGCATATTTCAGTCATGTGTAACTTTCTATTTCTTCTGACCTGAGCGCAACCTAACATGTACTCCCTGTCTCTCAGGGCTCACTGCACGGGTAATTGATGAGACCAAATCGATATCAGATGTCTATTCTGCTTTCTATGAATTCTCTTCATTGCTAGAGTCGAAGGTATGTTCTGGAGTATGGATGCAAAGGAAAACGGAGTCTAGTCTAGCATACATATAATTGAACATTCAGATATTTTGTCCTGTTACACAAAAAAATGATATAGTTGTTGGATAATGTTTTCATTGTTTTGACCAAGGCAGTCCTGTAGATTTAGGGATCGCAGCTTAGAATGGCTTGCTTTTGAGCTCAGAAATCCATAAGTGGGTAGCTTTGCTTCAAGATGATGGCGTGCTAAGCTCTTGACTTCATATCTGTTTGTATAAACTTGATATTTTCCTTTTTGACCATCTGATAGTTTTGCTCCAAACGGCAAAGTTTAGGGAAAACTCCTTACTGTCCTTCACCCATGTTGCTGTTAGTGACGGCCTTTGATGGTTACCTCAGTTGTTCTCTAGCTGTGATTTTATCCATAATATGTTTGGTCGCCATGCCCAGATTGATGATAACGACCCAAATGCTGCGCTGACACGGAGGCGTGTGGATGCAATAAAGAAAACTTGCAAGTCATCCGGCCTGCTGAAGAGAAGGTTTGCTGCATGATTTAGAGTTGTACCTTACTGCTGATATCTTCATCCTCACTGATTGTCTGGTTCTACAGGGGTTATGATCTGGAGAAATCAATGTACAGAATGCCTATGCTGGTGAGTAATGATATACATAGATATATATAAGCTGAGAAATCCTGCAAGTTCTCTGTTGTATAATTTTCTCAAGCCGCTTTATGTGACATCATCAGGTCATGATTGTGCTTCTCTTGGTGGCTATTATCTTGGGTGTACTGTATGGCAAGTGATCCGGTCAAGATCTCCCTCTTATGTTCTTAGTGGCACCGCCTTCCCTGTATGGTACGTTGATCTATTTCCTGTAACAGCTCGACGATATTTCTTCTGCATTACAGTGCTGATTGAGGTCTGCTTTTCTGTAGGTTTTGCACGTGTACCTCCTGACTGCAGATGGATATGTTTGGTTTGCATGTAGTATTGTGCTATGTACCCTGCTGGTGCCATGCATGCTAATTATTTTGTTCCTTATTTGTGTCGTCTCATATGTTGTTCCAGCTTGTAATTTGTTTGAATCTAGGAGAGACTTACTTAGTGACATGTATCCTATGAATTTGGCGTGGCGCCTTGGTTGACAGTGATGCTGCATTTTGTTGATTTGTGACTGATGTATGTGATGCATATCATTTTGCCGTGCCACCTGTGCAATTTGATTATAGTTGCCCAACAGGCTTGTGGTTGGGCTCTTACTTTTTTTTCAATACAAGCAGCGGGGAACACCAGTAGAATGTCAGGAAAACGACCTTACGCCAAACTCCTTACTGTTTTTCTTAATTTGCATACAAGTTTGGTCTCAAGTCAAACTTCATATCTTTGTGCTCCGCATGTAAGCCTTGTCTTAAGTCAAGCTTTGTAAAATTTGAGCAAGATTATATGAAACAATATCAAATCAATATCGTTAGATGCATCAAAGAATTAATTTTTATATTGTACCATATCTTTAGTATTGTAGTAGATGTTGATATGTTCAATGTAAACTTGGTTGTACTTTATGAATTTCGACTTGAGGGAGGACATACAACCAACAGCAACCAAAACGTAGGTAGAAAACACTCTGAACTTGTAACAGAGGTGATAGTAGCTAGCTGGTATAGATCAATCTCTCTCTAGGTAGCAGTTTGCACTGGCGATTACCAAGGGAATTACAGAATGAATCGAAGAAGAAGAAGAAGAGGCAACTTAGCAGGGGAAGGAGGAAGGAACGAGAAAGTGGTAGTCGCCGCCGGTGCCTGTGATCCGCTGGATACTCTGCTCCCTCATACTTGTAGCTGCAGCGTGGGGTCGCGGACGGGCCAAATCCATGGGCTGACCCAAGGGGTACATGTTAGAGCATCTCTAGCAGATCCTTTAAAACGCACGAAACTGTAAAATAACCGCCGCTTTATAGTTTTAGACGAAAAAACAACGCGGATAGAACCCGTAAACTACTCCAACTTGTAGAATTTTTGAAGGGGCATGGAAAACACCCTCACTGAACATGTGAAAATAAGGATTTCGGAGCCAACTGCCATCGAAACCTTCATGGCTCGCTCCGCCGCCCTGCGCGTCCCCGCCTCTGCTCACCGGATCAAAGCCTTATCGTCATATCCCTCGACCTCCACCGCTTGAGCTCGCCGTGACGTTCTTAAGCAAAAGAAAGACGCAGACTGAAACAAAGCCTGTGACAAACTAATGCAGCCAATATGGTTGATCACATGAAGAACATGCTGTGGAAGAACATGCCAAACTAACACCTTGATACGAACTGGGCATGACAATCCGTTGCAAGTGGTCATCAGCTCAATGCCATCTTTGCCTAGGGCGATGGTCGCTTTGCCTTTTTCCTAACTAAAGCGATCCTCTTTGCACTCCTACATGCATTAGAATTCTCATATTTTTCATATACTACTAGACTGCTAATCTCACCATAAGAATACGCAAATTAGGAGCTTCAACGGATATTGTGCAAACTAGTGATCCAGCAGTACCAGCATACAAGTAACCAGAAGATTTGGACAGTGCAAACAGTTTGTTAAAGAATGCCTAAAGCACAATTGGACAGGTTACGTAGACTGTAGTTACAGATGTTGCGTGTTGTAGAATTGCACGAGAATTGAGACTACACACATCCAGCTTCTTGGTATTTCGTATCTTCACAAAAAAATAGTGACTGCATGCTGATATTCTAAATATGAATAGCGAGTACCCATACATGCAAACAGGCTATAATCACAACCACAAAATCCAATGACACCAATTTTCTTTGTATTCATGCAAACAGGCTATAAGCAAACGTGTGTCACAATATTTTTATGTGGGGGAAGTAAAATTTTCGAATGGGAAAGAGGCCATCCAGGATTTCACAAGGTTATATTTGGATATGATTCCAGAAGGCAAGCAAACTCAGCATTCCATGACGCAGGCAAGCGATAAAACAGTAGAGAGCAGAAAGGATCCAATCACTATTGCTAGTAAAGAAGCAGAAGCGCAACAATGACCACCGACCAACCCACCCAACAATAAACATCATCCAAAAACTACAGCAGCAGCAACAGGAAATTAGCCCACCCGGACTTTGATGCCAGTCAGAAAATAACCAGTACACGGGAAACACAAGTGCGGTGACAACCAGGCACAAAATAAGGTAAATGGGGGCAAGGGCACCATACCCACACCACGGTGACTACAAACCCCAATATCTGTTTTCAGCTAAGTCAATAGAATACCATCCATCCATCGGTTTCATTTCAATTCTCAACATTACCAATCCATCAGTCCCACGAGCTAGACGCACCTCCACCATAACCTCCACCACCACCGTACCCGCCACCACCACCACCGCCGTAACCGCCACCTCCTCCACCGCCACCGCCCCTCGTGTCGCGACGGAAGTCACGTCCACCAAATCGAGCACCACCGCCGCCTCCTGACCTGCGGTTTCTGCCTCCTCCGCCGCCTCCGAATGAGGAACGGGCAGAATAGCGCTCCAGCCACTGAGGAACCTCCTGATTGGCTTCCTGCATCAGTTCACATAACGGCCTGGCCAGTGACATGTTGCCCTCATTGAAAAATGCAGTTGCCAGACCAGACTTCCCAGCTCTTCCAGTTCTTCCAATGCGGTGAACATAGTCATCAATGTCATTTGGCAGATCAAAATTGATGACGTGGGCGACATCTGGAATGTCAAGCCCACGAGCAGCAACGTCAGTTGCAACCAGGATGGGAGTTGCTCCACTCTTGAAGGATCTCAGCGCATACTCCCTTTCCTGAACAAGACCAAACAAGCACAAGGAAAAATGTGTTAACCTTGCAAAAGGAAGACAGAATCAACTCATGGAAAAGCAGACAGATATACAGATGGTGGTAACAATGCACTGTTTTAATTTAAAAAAGAAGACCCAGCACTTTGATGTTGATGATAGATATTAGCGTGAAGAAAGGGAATTCCAAATAATGTAAAGGTAAACACAGCTCTGCCATACCTGTTGTGTACGATCTCCATGAATACTTGTTGCAGGGAACCCATTTGTATACAGCCAGTTCTCCAGAGCATCAGCGCCCCTCTTTGTCTCCACGAAGACCAAAGTAAGAGAATTCTGCAAACAAGAGAACAGAGGTTGATGGGCCGTTAAGAATTTAATGGCGCCATTAAGAATTACCACAAAAGTTAAGAACTAAACGGTGCCATTAAATCATCCTGGTTATCCTTGTTGAAAATGCAGTTGCCAAACTAGACTTAATGTTTACAAAACTTATAGTTTACATTTAGCTTGCAATCACCCTGTTATGCTCTCCCAATTTTTAAATCTGTTTGGTTAATCAGGTAAATTATATCATCCAATTGACCTCACATTAATATATCATGTCTTAAAAAGAAAAAAAGTGTTGGCCATGCTCCCACGCAAATTAACCAAGCAAGATAACCAGAATGGTTCGCAATAGTAAACAAAAAACTACACTAGTCTACTGAGAAGTCATGAACTAAGAGAATCAAAACAATGTAAACAAAAAAAATAGTCAATGAATAGCACCTTTCCAGGAACATCATTAGCCTTCTGCGCATGAATAAGGTCCATGAGGTAACTTCTTTTATCCGCTTCAAGGACAAACTCCACCCTTTGAGCAATCAAATCGGTACTTGAACCAACTCTTCCAACAGCAAGGAAGATGTAGTCTGCAAGGAAATCTGATGCCAGGCGCTGCAGAAAAGGATACTAAGAAATCAAAACAGTAGACAACAAAAAAACATAACACTTTCCCAGCCATGTAGAAGTAGAAAATTGAACAAATGCACATATGCATTCTCACAATATCAATTT
The DNA here is from genome assembly GCF_018294505.1 of Triticum aestivum. Classification (NCBI taxonomy): domain Eukaryota; kingdom Viridiplantae; phylum Streptophyta; class Magnoliopsida; order Poales; family Poaceae; genus Triticum; species Triticum aestivum. The sequence goes on from NC_057806.1 coordinate 637,292,591, forward strand.
CCCATGTCAGAAAAAGAAATGACGGCGCAAAACTAGTAACTGCCCTATTCAACTTTAAATGAAAAGGAATTAGACAAATGTTCATGCATGCAATTTTCTGGCCAATTTACAGCAAAATAGAATAATACATAATCTTATTTTCTTTTATTAGAGAGGTCTAATTAACAATGGCAATAAGTAAATTTGCAACTTGAAAACAGTAATTAGGAAGGAAAAACAGCAACATTTATGCCCAGGTTGAAAGGAAAAAGACGATGCATATGAACCCCCACTACCTCATCTAGGTTGTCCAACTGATAAGTGATAACACAACATTAACAAAGCACCTGGGGCATATAAGAATGTAATTTAAAGCAAGGGGTCAAAGAGAACCATACTTGTATCTCCTTCGGAAAAGTAGCACTGAACAGCATGGTCTGTCTCACACCACGAGGGGGCATGTCCATCTGCTCAACAATCTTGCGTATCTGTGGCTCAAACCCCATATCAAGCATCCGGTCAGCTTCATCAAGAGCCAAGTAATTCACCATTTGCAGTGATACTCTAGCTCTCTCCAGCAGATCCATCAAACGACCAGGAGTTGCCACTAGTATATCAACACCTCTTTCCAGTTCTCTCAACTACAATAGAACAAACAAATGCTTAATAGCAGCAAATGACATTTTACAAGGCTTGTTATTGAAAAACAAAAAAGATATGGCAACACCCATCCAGTAATTCATGGCCATTAAAAGCAGGCAACTGTGTTAGATGTTTAAAGTTGATTCAATTGCTGAACGAAGACGGGTTCGTTCCTTTGGCTGTTTAAGTTATGAGATATCTTACTCAGATTAGTGTACATACTACAGCTAAAAATATAAATGCAAGGATCTTTGTTCCCTTCACAATGTATCACTATTCCACTACTTGACAACATGCTGAATACATAACCATTCTCACAACCTGCATACTTTAAACCTCCATGCCATGTTATAACTGTCTTAAACTACTGAGTCAGTTATAGTACAGTTCTAGGCTTCTAGCACAATGTACGTTGCAAGTGCCGTGCTATAGACAATTCTTCATAGAATGGGCAGAGAGTGAAAGAGTACCAACAACGATCACTTGTTAATTTGTTTACGATACTGTGTGTTAATTTGGTTATCGTGATAATAAACTATAAATCAAAAAAGAAATACCTGCTGATGAATTGGTGCTCCACCATATGCAACACAAGCCTTAACACCAGTCTGGTATGCAAATTTCTTTGCTTCTTCATGAATCTGAGAAACAAAAAATATCATATAAGAAACAAAAACAAAATAAACAAGAGCACCCCAAATAAAACCAAAGCAGTCACCTACTTGGACTGATAGCTCGCGAGTAGGAGATAATATCAGAGCAAGAGGAAATGCAGTCCTAGCTCTTGGCCTCTGTGGTGGCCTTGACTTTAGGATCCCACTGATGATCGGGAAACAAAAAGCAGCTGTCTTCCCAGACCCAGTCTGAGCACAGGCCATCAGATCCCTGCCTCCAATGACAATTGGAATGGCATGCCGCTGCACAGGTGTAGGCCTCACATACTTGCACCTCCGTATATTCTCATTCAGTGCATCACCCAAGTCAATCTCTGCAAACGTGTTGACTGCTGGAGGCACATCGTGGCCACTTGTCTCCACAGGAATGTCCTCATAGGCATCAAAATTGATGCCTGTGTTCTGTTGACTCTCAAAGTCAACATCCACAGCCGCCGGCTCACTGTCGCCGAAAGGGTTTGGTTCACGGTCCCTGCGGTCCCCCCACCCACCAGGGCGGGAGTTCCAGCCACCGCCGGCGCCACCAACAGCACCACGTCCACCACCACCCTGGCGGACAACACCTACGCCAGCGCTACCAGCACCAGGAGGGGCAGCCCAGCGAGTGCCACCAACAGCAGCTGCGTACCCACCAGAAGGCTGCACAGCACCTGAGGGGTAAGCGCCAGCTGGTGTTGGAGCTGCAGCTGGCACTTGATTCTCTGGTGAGCGGCCACCGCCACGGAGGTGAGGAGGGACGTAAGAGCTGCGTGTGGGACGCGAGTTCTGGTGATTGGCAACAGGGGCGGGAGCAGCACCAGTCGCGGGCGCCGATTCCTCGGCGTTCGCAACTGAATCAGCCCATGAAGATCGCATAATTTTGCACAAAACCTTTGATGAAGGTGCTACGGCTGAACGCTAAAACCTGTGAATGTCAGGAACAGCTATTCAGTACAAAAAGTAGACCATGACAATATGTCAGCAGTAATAAACACAGAATCTGAACAAAAAGAAGTGCTTCAAGTTAGAACTATTTTTGCTTTGGTAAGGTATAAGAGCAGCCCGTAAAGATAACATGAACAGATTGTTTGATCAGATAAGCTATATGATTGTATCTATCAACACATGTGTAATGCAGGTTCAGGTCAAATCCATGATATAAAACATAGATAAACCGGAGTGGAATTTTAAGTTTTGGAACACAAGAGACAAACGTAGAATCTACACTGACATGTGTTGTTCGATTAGGTTGGTCTTGGTCCTGTGCAAGACAGGCTACCTAGATTTTGCTCATGCACGCTGTAAACTACCAACAAAAACATAAGCAAGCACGAAGCCTCTTAATGTAATCTGCAAGTCTAGTACTTATCCCTACCTAGCAGCAGACCCACAAAATACGTCTCAGAATCAAAACAAAACCTGTAAACAGACGGCACAGTCATACAGTAGATCTACTGACGGAGACGAAGCAGGCTAACATAACAAGCAGTAGATCTCGTCCAGACACAAAACGGCGTCCACGAAAACAGCGCAGTAAGACACCCAGAACTTACCAACCGCACCAAAAATTGCCACGGAAATCTCGCATACAAAGAGGAAACGCGGCATGCAAGGTGAGAAACCCCGCTAAACTTGTAGATCGAACCGCTGCGAGAAGGAAACCGGCCGCACTACTGCGTACAGGACTGGGCAGCAGCGGGTCGCGCTAAACCTTGGCCAGGAGAAGCGCTACCGTCGGTTAAGCAAAATCGAAAACCCTAGGAATCTAGCGGCCCTGCGGCGGCGGAAACACACCGACAGCTAGAAAACCGCGAACGCAGCAAGCAGCACTAGCGCGACGGCTGGCGTAACACAGGCTACCACGGGAGAGCAAAATCACGGGAACGCGGAGCGGCGGGGGGTTGGATCGGGCGGAAGCGCCGCCCAGATCGGCGCGGGGGGAGGAGGAGATCGGTAGGGGAGGAGAGGGGAGCTGACCTGCGGCGAGCGAGCGGGAGGGA